>NW_025110246.1:59959-110662 GCF_011392965.1 Frieseomelitta varia
ACGAAACCAAACAAAATAATTCCTGAAACAAAAAAAACAAAAAAAAAAAAAAAAGAAAAAAAGAACAAGCAAACACGCACAACGGTGAATTTAAAAAAGTCGACAGATACCGTGAAACAAATGTCAAACAGACAAACAAAAAAAAAAAAAAAAAAAAAAAAAAAAAAAAAAAAAGAGAAAAATTACAAAGTAAATAGTCGTCGAAATTTCCAAATGAAAATATGCGGAAAGAATTTTTAAAATGAAACGGTAATGCTGGCAGGGTGAAGCCAGTAGATAAAAACGTCTAAGTAACCACGAGGGGCGGAGAAGGCCGCGGAAACAAAAATTCCGCGGAAGTAAAACAAACGTTGCACGTGTTCGTTCCGTGCGTCAGATTTCCTCATGCGAGCATGATTCCTCATTTTCACGGGAAGAAAGGAGCGACCGCCATCGTAAAATTGAATGAAACTGAGCGTTAAGTGAACGAGCAGAGGAAACGATGGCCGTGGTGGAAATCTTTTCGAGGCAGAGACTGTCATGGGAGAACGTAACGTCGACGAGCAAGATCCGTGCTTTTATTGCATTAAAACGTTTCCCTTCGACTTTTCTCATACGCGAGTTTGTATGTGTATATATATGTAAAAGCTAGAATGATTAACCCCAATTTTCGTAAATTTCACCATTTCATTGTCCGATTCAGTTACGCGATTAGTATTTAATCTCGCAAGAGTGATAGTAAATTTCGAGATAAATCTAGAAAAGAAAAAAAAAAAACAATGCCTGTAATATCATCATTTTCTTTTTTCACTTTTATTTTTGCAATTTTTGACTTGATTATTTGGTCGAACGAAACGATTCAACGGCTGTTTTAATGAAAGATGTAGTGACTCTAAAGAAATTGATAGCATGCATTCCGATTCTAAATAACGAAGTATTATAAATTATATCCCAAATTAGATCGTATTAAACGTGTACGGCAGAATGATTTTAGAGAATGTTGGAAAGTTCAGTTGCGTTGCTCGTTAATTAATTATCGAAGGGACATTGTGAAAATGCCGGAGGAATATTTAATTCGCTCGCATCGGTAAAGAGAGGGAATCGCTCGTAAATCGTTGGCGACTGATCGAGCTTCTACACCGTGTGCCTTTACTTTTCCACCGTCCCGGAAACCACACACCTCCTTTCATCGTTTACCAAAAGACCAACACTCTCAGACGCCGTTGCTTGTCCATTTAACGGCCAGTTACATGCCTGCCACTTGAAACTTAAACCTCCCTCCAAAGCCTCGTTTCCACCCCATTAGAAGTCCACTCGAACCGCCGACTTAATCCCCGCACAGTTTCCCAGGGAACTATCCTCGAAACCCAGCCTGCTGCTGCTCGCAGCTCGTTCTAAAGTCCCGTCCACCGGAAGTCCGTCGTGAAAACACTGAATAACGATCGAACACCGGCTTCTATTGTTCGCCTTTCGTCGTCAATCGAGAGGAAGACGTTGTAATTGTCTAATAAAGTCCCCGGATCTCGCGATGGAACTTAGCTTCGGAATATCGTCTGGTCGATCGATATTCACTTACTCTGTGTACGCGTGTGTGTGTTTTTCACTTGTTATCAGTCGCTACAGTGGCCATAGATGTCGGCTGGTTTATGAGAGAGGTTTCGAAGGACATGTACTTTGAAACTGTTTCGTTCTCGAAATTGGCGGATAAACGACTTGAAAGTTAAATAAGGGGATTATTCAGCGCAATGGAATTTCGATTTTTAAGAATGGAGTGTATGTAATGGATTGACGAAGGAGTTTAAAGTATTCTTCTGTTCAGTTATGTTTAACTTTCAGTTGGTATTGTTGAGTATTGCGAGTGCAATAGTTCAGATTGATCTCAAAACTCTTTAAAGGTCTTCCAAGTTGAAATTAAGTAGCTTAATTTGAATGTAATTATTTATGATTCCAATAATACCAATTGTTACTACTTTTACTGCGAGAGTTTCATAACATTTGATGCACGAGAACATTGTAGAAAACGTGAGAGAAATCATCGTACTAATCAACTTCAAAATATTATTTCACATTTCCAATTTTAGATCGAAACATAGTACTTTAAGATTCTCGAGTACTAGTTCACAGTTTCTTTGATATCAAATATTTTTTTGGTTCAGATAATTTTTATAACAAGGATTTTTAAAGAATAACGAAATAAATTAGTCAGAATATTTTATCGACACTTAACAAATAATATTCATATATTCACAGACACTGTACGTCGTAAGTAAATAGTAAAAAGGAAAAAAAAAACAACTTATATTGCACGCAGGAATCGGAAAAAGAGATTAATTAAATTCTTCAGCCAATTCAGTTGATGCTGGGTTCACAGGGTGCCGCGTGGATTCAAGAATATACGAGGAGGGTGAAATGGTCCGGGACATCGAGTGGAAAGCTGCCTGCGACAATTGTTTCTGCGCGATGGGCGCAGTACGATGTGTGCCCCTTGCTTGTGCGCCTCCTCTTCAAGGCTGTAGCCCGATCGTACGCGAAGGACACTGTTGTCCATCCACCTACAACTGCAGTGAGTCGTAATGCCTTTGCATCAGGGTTGCCGCGATTTCGCCCCGCCCGACTGGCCCGCCCGGATTTTGTGTTTTCCGGTTCCGTGGCCGATTACTCTTACTCTGTTCCTTGATCGATTATACTGATCAACTTACTGACTTCGTCGATTCGTACACGCCACACAAATCGCGTGTCTTGAAGTTGAAATCTATTATTTGGGAAATAATATGATTTCGAGAAGGCTTTAGAAGGATATCACTTTTATTTGGAGAGGATCTTTAGATATATACTTGGTAATGTTACAATTTTATTTATTCATCTTCTTCAATTCGTGCGTAGGTTTTCTTTTTCTACATGTTTAAAAAAATAAATTTACTTCAGAGAGTGAGGCTGAAAAGGTAAAGAGTATGTTTGAGAATTTTTTTTTTTATTTGAAGGGACACGGTGAGAAGATGTGTTGCCAAAGTTCCTATTTGTGAAATTTATTGAATTTTATAGCAACTAAATTTTGGAATAAAATCTTTTACCTTAAATTTGCACGAAATCAAGATTGCGACATTCAATATACTTTCACGGTTCATTCAGTTTATTTTTTTTTTTTTTTTTCATTATTGAATTACTATTTTAAAGTTAATATTTGACAAGAGTCTTGCGTATTTTTTAAAAATTGAAAAGGATAATCTCACTGGTGAAAATATTATCGATTTCAGGCGACAAATTAAAACGATCTGTCCAGACTTAAAAAGTCGAAAAGATTTAGAAAATGTAATAAAATGTAAAATAAATAAGAATGAAGTAAGACACGTAATTGCAAGTCAGAATCTTGATCGATTTTGAGAGGGTTAGTTATTGAAATTGGTGCTAGAGAATTCATGCGGTGAAGTTAGTTTTCGCAGGATGCGAAGATGGGGCATGAAATCGATGGTTTGTTACCACGAAGATATTGAAGTTGAAGTTGGAGAATTTCTCTGGAGGCGTTGAATGAATTTTTTAGCAGGAAACCTGGGCTACGGACGAATAAGTTTCGAATCGAGTTACTGAATGAGAATGCGGAACGGGCTAACAGGTCACTGAATGGGAATATGAAAAGCTTTAAACTTTCCCCAGCTTTTCGTATTGCTTTCACGTTCAATCGAATTGATCAGAAATTGAATAAATTCGGATGCAGAGTCTTTTCTATTTTTTTACTCTCTTTTTCTTTCCCCAAAGGCGACATATTTTAATTTCTCGCTTTCTCTCTTCAAAGGGGCAAGTCGCGTTATTATAATTTTAGCATTTTTTTTTCACAGAATCCCGGGTCGAAATTAATCTCGTGAGCATGAAAACGTCGCGAAATGGCGAAAGTAGGATTGAATTAGGAAATTCGCGGAGGAAACGTTGGAACATCGCGTGGAAAATCATTAAATTTGAATGCTCGGTTGAGTATCCAGATTCGGTGAAAAGGATAATATCCTCGGTGATTTCGGCGCTTCCCCCGGGAAGATTGGAATTTTTACCACGATTATAATTTTTCGTCTCGACTTAGAAAAATCGCGATAATAATATCCCTTGAAATTTGATTATCGAACTGTGGGATCCTCATTGTAGAAATTTGGGTCCTACAGAAATAGAATTTTATTAAACTGTTTCCGTGAAATTAACTTTTGATTGCTGATAATTCAATTGTTCAGTAGGAAAAATTTAGAATCTGAGACTTGGATCAAAATTATAGAAGCAAAATTTTATCAAAAACCATTTCTCATTGTGATTGATACTAATTTTTTCTATCAAAATATTATTTCAAATAATAATTATCAAATACCATCAATGTCAATTTATTAATTTATTAAAATAAAATTGTTAAAAAGTTTTATTTAAAGTCCATTTTCAACAAATTCACTAAAAAAAAAAAAAAAAAAAAAAAAAAAGAAAACGATGGTAAAATTTTTCAAAATTTAACAATTTCAATCACCAACAATTTTATTGCAAAAATTATTTATCGCGAGAACCTTAACGGAATGAAGTTTCGCTTACCGAAAGTTGAAACACATTATTGATGAAATTAAAAAGAGAGGAAATGTTTGTCGTCGATAAACTGGAGAAGAAGGCAGGAAAAGATCTCATTACTGGGGGGAGGGGGAAAGAAAATCTCGTAACTTCGTGAACGACTTGACTTTAGGCAGCAACTTCCGGGGCCGAGGGAGGCGAACGATCGTTCCAATTTCCTTCCGCGCTGCTTGTTAGAGGAGTCGGGAAAGAAAAGACGGAAACACACAAGCCGGGTGGGGCGCCTAGCAAAAACCCTGTGCTCTTTCACAACCCTGATTACCACCTAGGTGTTCTAGCCCGAATGCCATAAGAAACTGACAGATTAAACGTTCAAGGCGGTAGCATCGAGGTTAAGGCCACCCAGAACTACGCCTCGTACGCGTTCATCAGCAAGGACTACGCCAAGTTTCGCAAGGAGACCAATTTCTTCGTACGTTTTTCTATTTTTCTTTTTCTCCTTTTCTATCTTTCTAAGAATTTAATTCCATCCTTTATCTATCCATCTGTTCAATCTGTTTGCCAATGCAATATAATGATATAATCTACTTAATAATTTTATCTATCCATCTGTTTAATTCTATTTGTAATTTTATCTTTGTAAGAATTTCTACTTTTTAATATTTCTCCAAGAATTTAATTTCCGCGTACGTGTCGCATCCTTGCGAAGAAAGTAAAGCAACTCGAAGAAATATTATACATGGTTCTTCTTCAGAAGAAATGAAAGATTGATTTCTTACGGGATTAAATATGATTTTGTTAATTGAGAAAACAGTGCAAGTCAAAGTAGCAACTTTTCACGTTGTCAGTATGCACTTGAATGATTGTAAAATACAGCACAGCGTCACATTAACATAGTTTCTTTTTATTGGTTAAATTATTATACGAAGACCAATGAATGAGATTTTAGTAATTGGTTAAGAATGAATGAATTAATTTTTTATAATGATGAAAATTTTTTTATAATATAAAAATTATCGTTTATAATATATATATTTATTATATATATTTATTATAATATATATTATTATAAAAGATTATTTTTATAATGATAACTTGAAAATTATTTTTCTCGTAAAGATACGATATAGTCTAATGAATTTTATATTTCCGATGGATACAATTGAAAAAATAGAGATCTATCTTATTTGTTCATACATTCATATATATATAATACAATATCGCGGGTGAAATTATAGAATTATAGAACAGAATTTGATGATTAAACTGCGGATTTTTATGCGTTTTGCACATTAAATAAGTGGAATTTGTTCGATCTATTAAATATTATAACAAATACTCTATTATAATAAATACTCTCAAATATTTTGTATATTTTCATACGTATTTTATCCAATTCTGCAAGTCTTTATCCAAACTTCCCAAGTCTAAATGCATAAAAATCCACAGTCTATTGACCGTAAATGGTGAATTAATTCAAATAAATAAAATAAAATAGAACAATCAAATAAATTAAATAAATTGAATTAAGTTAAATTACTGCGTTCGCAAAATGTCTTAAACAATACTGCTACTTGTCCTGTTTGTTCTTCTAAAAATGATTGTTCCAAGGAGATCCTAAACATCGTCGCACTCAACGACCATTTCCTCAAACAATCTCCTTCGTCCCGTCGAGCATTCAACGCGCGTTTTAATATCCTTGCCGCCGTGATATCCTTTTAATTACGAACGTTTTAATTACGAGACGCTAATCTATCTTTCGTTTCGCGGGCAGTACCCGAACCGTCGATCGTTTAAAGCGACAAAATCGCCGAGACAAATGATCGTATAATTGTTTCGAAGAGAGGGGGAATGGTTAACCAGCCGGGGCAACAAATACGCGAACGTAAGGGCGGAAGCCGTGAAGCCGCTGAAGAGTGGGATACCATGGGATCTCCTCGACGAGGAATGCATCGCGTTGAGTTCCTCGACTAACTAAGTTAAATATCTAACTGACGCGGCGTCCATTCACCGCGGCATTGCATTAATTAAATTCCATCCGACTTGTAAATCACGAGCCCGAGCCCGAGCCACGTACTTTTATGACGATGGATGACAGATGAAATCGGGATCTCAGTCAGACAACGTCCGGTCCAAGATAAACTGCACGTATCGATTCCCCATATTTCCCGATGCTGCAGTCCACTCGTGTCTCCTTGTTAATTTTGATGAGACTGGATATGGTATTTTTGTGGAATTTTGGGAATTCATATCGTGTGATATCTTGAGAGATATAAACATTCTGTGTTTGAAACGTTTATTGTGCATTTTATGCAATTTATTGTCGAAAGGATAATTACTAAATAATAATTAGTTTCCAGATTTTAAACAGTAATTAATAATCAGGAAGTTACAGAGGATCGTAGACGTGTATTTTTTTACAAACATTTTCTAAATTATTCGTTTCACTCTTCATATATTTATGGTATGATTTGTCTATTTTAAATTGAAATAAAGAGCTGACAATAAGACTATAATAACTTAATAAAGTAGATTGTAGATGTTTATATGACATTCATTTAAAGTATGTGTTATCTATTTTGTATATTGTAGATTTGCACATTTATTTTTTGTCTAATCATTTTTTTATATTTTTATATTATATTGTTATATATTTCTTATATTATATTATTATATATTCTATTTAAATTCTCCATAAATGCATAGACATTCATGGCCTATTAACATTTAACGTAACAATTCTTCATTTTAATTTCTAACTCGTGGTCTAATATTAATTCTAACTTATATCACTTATGGTTTCCAAAGAAAATTCCGCTCCTCATTTCTTCAGGGGAAATACAAACATCATTTATTTTATACTAACTTTAATTTTCATTCTCTAAGAATTACAAATAAATGACCTATCTCTCATCGGACGTAACTCTCTTCATCAAAATAATCCATGATTCATTAATACGTTGGATGATACAATGTTCGTATAACACACAGTTCAATGACTCTCAATATCTCAATAACTCATAAACTCGAGGATTTGATCACTTAATAACTCATTCATTCAACAACCGAATAATTCGATGGCTCAATAACTCTATCACCGACCGTTCCCAATTAATTCGCCATTCATATCAAACACTCGCATTCGTTACTTGTCATCGATGATTATGATCATGTATCATATTAAAAAGATTAAATTGTTCTCAATTTTATTTCATATTTTAAAATTATAATTATTTTATATACATAATTATAATATATAAAATTTTAATATATAATTATATATATTATAATATTAAAATTATAATATATATAATTTTAATATTATATAAAATTTTATAAATATTATAATATATATTATATAATTGTAATTATATAAAATTTTATATAATATTATATTTTATATAATTATAATATATATTATATAATTGTAATTATATAATTTTATATAAAATATATAAATTATAAAATTTTGTATAATATATTTTATATAATTATAATATGTATTATACAATTATAATTTTTAATTATTATCATTATTAAAAATTTCAGAATTAAGCAAGCATAAAGTAAAAATCTCCAGTGATGAAAAACTGTTTTCATATACACATAAAATAGGAAATATTCTTTCTCTCTGGTTTTCAATTATTATCCACTTACTATACGTAAGTATATACGAATGAAATTAACAGTGACGTATAATCCACGTAGCCGGCAGTCGATCAAATAACAAATCCTCCGGTTGAGGGACGGGGTCATCGAGTGGTCGAGGAACGAATCGATTCGAGTACGAAGGAACTCGTGGAGGAATCTTCTTCCATCGTGACTGATTCCACGTCCTGGCCCGCTACCTTCGAGACTGATATTATGGACAACGAGATACTCGAGACCGTTGACTACGTGAAGTCCAGCCCGGAAATCGCCACCACTACTTCTGCCACTGTCGAAGAGGTATTTTCAATTTCTGTGTCCACGTAGAAATTTTTCTCTCTTAAATACATATTTCTTTTTTTCTTTTTTTTTACATTATATATATATCGATAGCAGAAATCAAGTTTTCAAATTATACGGAATGTGCAAATATCAAAGACCGAGTCTTTTTACTTGTGTGGTGAATATTCACTGAATAATCATTTTTATATATTCATGTTAAACTTTTAGAACCAACAATTTTTATCTGTTGCAAATGTATGATATTTCTCTGCATCAATTAATTACTCATTTCAATTACTTATTAGTTCCATTGTGCAACATTAAATGTTCCAAGAATCTCTAACCCGGAATTTTATTTTACAAAATATTCTATTAAAATATATATATATACATAAGTATATTTATTTTTTGAATCATTCTCTGTATATCTCTACATAAAAAAAAAGTTCAATTATTCATTTAACTAACAGCGTTACAATTGAATAAATGACGTCGACGATTGATTTCGATGTTAAATGAATAAATAGTATCTCCAACATCAAATAAATGAAATTAGACGATACACGTCTCCAACGTTGAACATTAAATAAACCGAACTGGCATGTCAAACGTTAAATCCTCTAAGAATCGATAATGCATCATTTTGCAGTCAACGACGAGCGTCGACTCGTTCACAGTGGAATCGACTCTGTCCATCAGGGACGACGATCTCTCCAACGACTCGTCGACAATCTTCTCAACGAACAGCGTCGGTGAGTCGACGACGATCAACGTTATCGAGGATCTGTCGTCGATGGATGATACGACGAGCACCACGACTACGACGACGACTACGATTACGACAACGACGACGACGACGACTACGGAATCAACGACCCTGTTACCGGAACCGAGTGGAAACGATACAGTGACGGAGTTGCAGCAGCCAGAGGGGGAGAAGATGCACAACGTGACCGTGAGGAACAAGAATGCGACCTCGTCGACGAGCGGAGAGCTCGAACAGGATTTCGAGCACGCCAACTCGACGGTTAGTGTGCAAACAAATCGTTCGAGGATAACAAATAAATCGAGGATCCTCCAGTGGATACAGAGGCGAATCCCCCCTTGGCACGATCTCTCTTGCTTGGAAAATATTGCCCGAACTACCGATAGTTTGTAGCCAATCGACAGGAAACAGAGCGATTTTGATTAATAGCCGGGTAATCGAGAGCAGTTGTAAACGAGTATATCTCTTTTCGTTTTAACATCTCGTCGAAATATTTAGGGAGAATCTAGTCGATTTACAGCTTCTTTTACGATAAACTTGTTTGGACATCCGCGCAATGGAAAGTTTAGGTATTCTCGAGTTTGCTAATATTGGAATTTTTGTCAAAAGTATTAAAACTAGTTTAAAAACGATACGCGCAGACAGCTAGATGAACTTTTGCAGGATAAAAAAGAATTATTCTGAATATTCTTAAAAACCGAAAGATATTATAAAAAAATATATTATATATTAAACTGATAAAAAGTAATATAAAAATATATTATAAAAAATATTATAATGTAAAAGATATTACAAAAAATCGAAGAGTAGTTTTTCGATATGAGAAAAAGAGGTTTCGACCTTGAACACTTGCTGGCTCGTCACCCTTTAACCCTATCGATTATATCGGTCGTCGATCAATTAACGTCCAGTTTGGCGTGCAGTCAATCCTCGAGTTGGAACTACATAACCTGTTGCCATTAGGTGAAACCGATGGAGACCACGGAGTCGATGAGCAAAGGGTCCGTTACCAGAACGTCATCCAGCGTGGTAATGCCGGACGACATCCTGGTGATGAACGTGACTGTGAAAACAAACGTCTCGGTGGGTCACATACAGGGTGTGACGATCAATCCGATTAGATCGATCCCGCCGGACGTCGAGGCCATTCTGAACATCACTCATCGGGAAAAGGGCGAGGATTACGATTATGATTACAGCGAGCCGACGTTGCCGCCGTCGTTACCCAATGTCAGGTAAGGTAATACTATTGGTTCGTCACGTTACCAAGAGAAATTAGACAGGTGTTCAGGTTACTAGAAATTCGAAATTAAGAAGAGTTGTCGCGTGAGATTGAAGCGTTTGCGAGAAATCTGAGGGGAGGGGGGGGGGGGAGATATTCAAATTGGCAATTAGAGATGAGTATGTTGGTAAAATGTAGGAAAAGTTCTGATAGATAGTAAAATTTTGAACATTAAAATTGAGATGTTACCAATTTTGAGGAATTTAGGGAAAATTTGGATAGGTTGCTTAAATTAGAGAGATACTAAATTATCGGTCAGTTACTGGAGGAATTTAAAATGTTTTGTGGATATTAATACATTTGAAATGAATAATATTAATTTGAAAAAGGCTACTAAAGCATTAGGACGTTCTACGTAACACATTAGAATTAATTCTGTGAAATATTTTAATCATTTAATTAATTTAATCAGAATTATTTATTATTCATTATTTAATTAATTTAATACATCGGAATTAAATTATTCTACAGAACATTTAATGTAGTTGGTCAAAATATTTAAATAGTTCAAACTAAATATTCTATAAAATATTTTAATCATCTAATTAATTTAATCAGAATTATTTATTATTCATTATTTAATTAATTTAATACATCAGAATTAAACTAGTCTACAGAACATTTAATGTAGTTGGTCAAAATATTTAAATAGTTCAAACTAAATATTCTATAAAATATTTTAATCATCTAATTAATTTAATCAGAATTATTTATTATTCATTATTTAATTAATTTAATACATCAGAATTAAACTAGTCTACAGAACATTTAATGTAGTTGGTCAAAATATTTAAATAGTTCAAACTAAATATTCTATAAAATATTTTTATCATTTAATCAGAATTATTTATTATTCATTATTTAATTAATTTAATACGTCAGAATTAAATTATTCTACAGAACATTTAATGTAGTTTGTCAAAATATTTAAATAGTTCAAACGGTTGTCAATAACTTGTATAAAATTATACAAGACAGTATAATATATAATAATATAATATAATATGTAATACCGTCTTCAGTATAAGTCATAAGCACCCGTCGTCAAGATTTTATTTCAAAATTTAAAATACGCTCGAGATTCAGCGAACTACGTAACAAATATACATGGGACGGACGCTCGAAGGGAAATGAGAAAAGGGTTGATTTATGCGTTTCCATGCAGGATAATTCCGTTCGTGGCAGCGGACGCGTTAGTGAAAGACAAGACGGTCCCGTCGCCGGTCACCGGATATCCTTCCGGTTCGGTGGTGGTGCCTCCGGAACTCCGGCCCACCGACACCTCCGGATTTTACGACATCGCCACTCAGGAAAACAGATTCAGCCCGCCAGTGGAGACCGAAGGTGAGTCGTATTTTAAACCACCCCCGTTCGCGTTTTACGTCTCGCCCCCCACGTAAACCACGATTCCTCTCGCGCTGACACTTTCGTGGAAGTTTTTTTTTACGCTTCTACGTTTTTCTTTTCGTATTTCTTTTTCCTTTTTTTCTTCTTTTATCTTTCCTTCATTCTCAATTAACAGCCTCTCGTGGCTCTGTGAATAGAGGATCATGGAAGGTTTTGTCCTTTATTCTTATTCGTGTGCTTCGTGGAATTTTTAATTCATTTTTCTTCCTTTTTGTGGTTTTTTTTTTTTTTTTTTTGGTGGATTGATGGAATTACAAATTTGCGACACATTCTCTTTTTTTATTCACGTCACAATCTAATCTCTAGAATATTTTTCATTTTTATTGACACATACAATCGATCACAGAAGTCTACTTATATATAAAGCTGTAAAATTTCGAAAATTTGAGACAGAAAAGGTAGAGTTGAAAATTATCTTATTAAAAGTTACACCATAATTTACATATGAAATTACAATAATAATACAAACATATTTTGTACATTCGTGATTACATAACAGACTCCATTATTCTTCTAAATTTGTATAACATTAACTACCAAATAAATCAGTCAAAAATTGAATATTGAATATTGAACGTGTGGTTCAACTTTTTTTGATTAATTGCACGTTTACATGATTTATTTATATCCAAATTAATTTTTCATAGAGTCTGTAAGTATTTTTAGTGGCTTCTTCTTTGAACTCGATTTGTTTTGCACAAGGTGGATTCGTTCCAAGGGAACCGCCCTATTTCGACGCGCCTTACCATTCCACTGATCTGAATCTCGAAATCGGAACAGGCGTCACCGTGATTCCGGCTCCAATCACCAATCCTCATCGTAAAAGCGATGGTAACGAACACCTTTTTTTAAATCTATTCCTTCCGTAATTTTTTACTTTATTATTGGCATCAGGTATTAATTCTCTGTAATACTAAATTTGGATATGCACTATCATGTGTAAATAATTCAATGCAATTCCATTAAAATTAGTATTTTTCGATTATGTTCCCACACTTTCTTGCAATCTCAAGATTCATTGTTACTTTCTTGCATTTTTAAATTTCATAGTAAAGAGTCGATGCTCCATAAAATATGTATAACACAAACCTTCTCGATATGAATTAGAAACATACGTTTCAGTCTAAAAATCAGTTCTAAAATTTCAACGATAAATAGATATCAGTGTCATCTAATTTTTACGTTAATTGTTACAATTAATTGTATATGTTGGGATTAAATTGGAAAGATTCATTTGAACTGTATTTTATAAATAATTTAAAAGTGTTTTCAAGCACGGTAGTGTATGTCGAAGTTAATTTATAATCATTTGATGCGAAACTTACGCAAACATACTCAAACGTGTGCCGCATCGATATTCATTAAAGAAACTGGGCAACGAATATTTACAGAAAAGTAGGTTTACAAAATGCACGGTTGCAACAAAACCAATATCCAAATTTTCGTTCCAAATGCATAAGTTTCTAATCCGCCTTCAGTGACTTATTTTTACTTACTGTGTCCTCTCCGTTCTTCAGAATAAAGGAAATTGCAGTTGCAGGCAATTGTTTTCGTTCGTTTCGCAATTTTAAAGTAAAATTTTGAAAGTATTCAGTCGGTCGGGAGGACTTCAAATTCGGCTGGTTGCGCGAAAAATCATCTGCGCTTTTGTTTCATAAATCTCAGCCAGCAACTGTCTCTTCGAGAATATGGAGCACCGTCACGGGGAGATTCTGCCGAGCAGCGGTATCTGCGTGATTTGCATGTGCTACTACGGCGAGGTGGTGTGCTCCTCGGAAAAATGTCCGCCTCTGAAGATCGGATGCAGAAGGATCAACACCGAGGAGACGTGTTGCGGGAAAATCGTCTGTGGTATGAGAAATTTTGCACGATTTTTTTTTTTTTTTAAAGATCCCTCTTTGATAAACGAACACAATTTTTCTCACATCTTTTAGTTAGTGTCTGGCAATCGCCTGGTTTGAGATTCTCCGAGAGAATCAATTATTGATTTATCAAAGGAGACATGGGATTACTTTTTATTTTAATTTTCATTCTTGGGACGTGAATAAATCAGTCAAGAAAAGAATTTTATAAATGTCTTATTTTTGGCGATCGAACAATTTTGGAGTAATTGTTATAAATTTCATTTATTACTTCGTTTTCACATAGACGATGTCTTAATAAATTTAATAAATAAAAGTCTAATGTATGCATTCTCTCGGAAACTAAATTTTATTCAACAATTCAAACTAAACCCAGAGAATATATACTTTAATATAAATGTTTCTTCACGAAAATTTATCTGAAATGAATATTCATTTTCTCCATTCATTAAAATTATTAAGATCCTCTCAAAATATTAGCCAATAACATAGTTTAAAATTAACAAAATTAATTTCACTACATCTTTTTCAGCCTTAATTACATTCACTTAACTATTAAAATTGTAAAAATATAATTTACTAACCAATTCTTTGTTCTAAAAAGTACAATTCCATCCGAATTCGAATCACTCGAAAATCAAAAATTAAAATTTCCTCAATAATGGATTTTAAAATTCTATCACATCTCTCCCATTTCACGTTAATCACTCAACTGTATTAAAATCATAAAAAATTTCCTCAAACATCATTCAACTAATGAGAACTCTTCGATATTCCAATTCTAACGTCGCGAATACTTGCAGTGGAAGCGGAGGAATCACCAACGTTAGTGTTAGATCGTGCAGACGCAACAGCGCCGTCGCTTCATCAACCGATCGTATCTCCAGACCCATTTCGGGACGTGATCAAGACAGAACCGGCTCCTGATCTGCCTTCTCTGATCGAGGACATGATCCCTTACCTGGTAGAACACGGGATCACCACTCCGAGGCCATCGACCACCAGCACTCTGATACCTCTGCAAGCAAACTTCGATTTCGTAGATAAATTGGCTATCCTTCGTCCGCCTTACAGGCCAGACGAGGACCCGACCAGGCTAATCTCCAAGAATAAATACAATCTGAATCAAGACGAACATCCGGTGGAAGCGATCTCCCCGAGTTACAGTTCCAAAGAAACTGAACAAACGGCAAACCACGTTTCTGAGACGATCCTTGAGAAAACTGGCTCTCCAATAACGGATCGTACCACTAAGAAACAGGAGGGTCAAACTGTCCCCTCTCTCCTCGATGCAACGAACCCTCACTTCATCAAATCGAGCACTTCGTACGTCAACACATCGACGAACGTCTCGTCGGAGTGGAAGCTCGACGAGTTGAAACTGAATAATTCAAAATTGAACGATTCGAGATATCATTCTGCCACGAGTAAACCATCTTCCGCAGAGTTGGAGGATCCTATATTCAGCCTGGACAGTGTTCTAGATTTGTTGTTCTCTTCGGATATGAATAACAATCAGGAGGATAAAGATACGAAGGCAACCGAGACATCGACCACGAGCAGATCAACCACGGATGTTAGTCGCGAGTCAGAGGGTGAGAGGATGTCTTCTAGAGCGAGCGAGAAAACGGAGGAACACGTGACGGAGGCTGGAACGTCTTCGAAGGTGCTGGAGAACGAGATACCCGTGTCGGTGGCTAGTTTGTTAAAATTGGCCGGATGCAACATCTACGGGAGAATGTATCGCGTTGGTAGGATCATCACCGAGCTGTCTGGACCTTGTCTGGAGTGCAGGTGCACGGAGATCGGTGTACAGTGCAAGCAGCTTAAGTGTTGATCGAAGCTGGCTGTGCCAAGCTGGGCCAAGCTGTTTTCCTTGCAATTAGGTTCGTTCGAGTTAATGGATTCACTGCTGCACGTCTGGACGCATTCCCCCGAGGGGATGCTTTTGGACAGTTGGACAAAAGGAAAGAACGAAGAAGTGCATTGGTAAATTTTTGCGGTGAGACAGGTAAATGAGTGGCGGATGTGAGAAGGTAAGAATATGTTGGAATTATTTCTTTTTATTGCTGAAGAGTTGAAGTGGTAAGTTATGAGCCTAGGCGTCAAGGATTTTAGTAGAAGCAGAAAATATGTTTGTATGTCTTTAGATTCGTGTATTATGAGAACTGGCTGATTTTTACATATCTACAGAAAATTTTTAATTGCGCGTAACATGAAAAATATATAGAACGTTCAAAAGTACAGTACCTTTTATAATATAATAATATTTAGCAAGTAAAACAATTTTCTATCCCAAGGTCCTATTATTTTTAAATTATCATACTATAAACATGAATTTGCATAAAATTCTAGGTCAACATAGAATTTATTAAAATTTTTCTCTTTTCATAAAAATTAGTTTTTAGTCTCATAGCACTCATAACATTTATCATTTACAGCTCTACAAGTGATACTACGCTCTTGTTAATCCGTTGTATCGTGACGATATTGATTTTCAGATCTGACAAATTTTAATGATTGTGAATAATTCTTTTTAGCGTTTAAAGAGGAAAAATTACGAACCAAGTGTTTTGTCTTGACGCTCCCGTTCAAAAATTTGGAGCATGTCAACATTTTGAAAGAAATAATGCGAATAAATATTTCATTCGTAATATTACTTATTTACAGTGCTGAAATTTGAATTGATCACACTTAAAAATAACAACTTCCTATGTAAATGAAAAATTATATTCAGTTAATTGCGTTTTGAAAGTTACGATTATGATATTCTTATTAGAAGATCCTTTGAGCGGGAGTGTACATAAAATTTCATTTCTTCTTTTTTTTTTTTTTTAATCTCTTCCTAATTTTATTTCCTAATTATTGTTCTGATGATCGAGAATGTTTCTCGAGCGAAAGGAGGCTCCGTATTTATATCGAGCGGTGAATGCGTTAATTCCCTCGAATCGGAATCATTGCTCTTGCGTTTCGTTCAACGATTAGCGTTGTCGGAGGGCGATGCCACGAAGGAAATTCCGAGCAATTGACAAAATTTCAGGCACGTTCCGAGATTCGAGATTTCCTCTCATGTATCGTTATAATTTCCATCTATAATCCGCGTTAGAGTTCCCGAGCGATCTTGACTGGGATCTTCAGCTTAGAAATTTCATCCTGCACACGTAGACGTATAACAGAATATATACTGCAACGTCCTATTATCCTTGCTAGCTAATTGTCGAACATTATCGCAGAATTGTAGGCATTTAAATTTTCAAAAGAACTAACTATTCAGGTATTATTTTATTATTTGCGTAGATTTCTTTTGTTGCGACTGTAGTAATAGAGGATGGACGGAAATGTTAATAAATTTTTATTAATTCTAGCATCTCTCGATGTCTATATATACTAGCCTTTTAATTTGTAAAAATAAAGCTAAAACAGTAGATAGTAATCTTAACTATGAAAATTTTATTGTAACGTTTATTTTCATTTAAGCCTCAATTTTTGACGATAGATTTTCTCTATCATGTATTTAAATTAATTGCTTTTAAACTTATCCATTTTTCAAAAAATTATTTTTTCAACTTTTCGTTTAAAAGGATTTTAATATTCCGCTTTATAGACGGAACAATCGAATGACGAAGACTATTCATTAAAAAGTCAATCAATTTTTATAAATTCATTTTCAATTAAACTTCAACCTAATAAAACACACTGCAATTACAATTGACTTTTTGTACAGAAATTACATCTCGACTCAAGTTATTCAACGATCGACGACAAAACTTATTTAACGTTCTAAATTTCCATCGTATTAAACTTTATAATACAATAGAGTACACGAGCTTTCGAGCTACAGTTTACGAAAAAATTATTTGAATCTCCAATCTGTACATTATTTTACCACCACTTTGATAGCTTATATGACCGCTTTGATAGTTCTAGTATTAATCAATCAATTAAACTACCTGTATTTGATTTACTTGATTAATTAAATTTTCCAAAGCTACCTAAAATTAATTAAAATTACCTTTCACGTTAGAACCAAGCCGTGTAAAATTCACTGGCCAAGCAACGTTCTCTATTTTTCTAAAAATTTTATTTTTATTCTATTTTATTATTATTTTTATTATCATTCTATTTTTGTTTAAAAACTTTATTTTTGTGAAATTCCATCATTCTTCAACTTCCGTTCAAAGTCAATTTCACCGACGTGCAACGCGCTTTAATTTTGCCCCCACCTTAATTTAACCAACCGTTTGTAATCACTCGAAAATCGTACCTTTCAATTATATTTTCTCTGCTCGTTTACCCGGATAGAAATTCCTGCCAAATGAAAGAGGTTCGTAAACTTCTCGACGCTCATCATCCCCCTTGACCAGCCTACGAACGTTGCTTGGCTTGAAAAGGATCCAAGGCTTTGCAAAGGATCGATCAGGATGTAATTGTGAGGGATAGTGGTTCCATGCTCTGCAAGGATAAGTGGATAAAGACGGAAGTTGCCGTCTCCAACCCCCTTTTCCTCTGTTTCACCGTGCTATAGAGATGGCTCGTGCACCCGTTTTGATTTATTTGCGCGATTCCCTCGAATTGGCCAGCTTTAAGCGCAGCTTTTGAGATAGGGGTGAATAGTGGTGGAAATTATCGAGGTGTTTGTGGGCTTTCGAGATAACTCGATGGAGAAATTTCTTGCGTTGATTGCTGGGACGTGTAATTTTTGACTGATACATTTAAAAAAAAATACAAATACCCCCAAAATTTTAATTTTTATAAAAATTTGTATTTCTAGAAAATTTAAATTAACAAAAATTGAAATTTTTGGAGCCGAATAGAATATTCAAATTTTAATCAAAAGAATATTGAAATCCTCTGTGACCGATATCGTTCCAATTTTACCGTGAGCGTTTAGACTTCAAATTTTCAACTTGCGGGATGTGAGAAGGTTATTAAATTATTGTCTGGGCTATAATTTCACAAAGATTTCCATCACTTTTTCCCTTCAATGTAGTTGAATTATTATATTCTGCAACCATTAACACGAAACCTCATTAATAATACCTTTTTTTAATGCGAAATATGGAGATCGCATGTTATTCAACTGTAAGAAACACTTGACGTGACTGAAAAAAACCATAGGAAGTATCATTACACACACATGTAAAAGTTTAATATTAGAATTCTTCCTTAATAAAGGATAGTTTAATGAATTTTAACAATTGAAAATGTTCAGAGCAAATAAGTAGACGCAATTTTATACTTTTACAAACGTAAATAAAATCAATTCAATTCCCAAAAAGACTTCAGATGATTTTCAACATTCAAAGAGAGGCATATGTATCATAAATAATTTAGACGTTAGTATACAAACTCTTCGAGGACCACTTAATGATACTGAACTTAAATGAATTGTCTACATATTTACAGTGGCCCTAATCAATTTCCCTTAAATTTCCCAAAAAATGAACAAACATCCGTAATCTACTACTATATAATAACAATAATCGATAATACGACTGCGAGGTAATTGAAATAAAAATTGGGAGAGTCGAATCTCGAAACGGTTCGCCAAACGATTCTATTTATTTCAAGCAATGATCCGTGATATTGCCAGTGGCGTCGCGACTATCATAGGTACATTTAATCCAATATGTTATTTTTGTATCTAACTAGATATAATTAATTATCATCCATTGTGATTCGTACGATGCGGTGCTATAGTACGATCGATCCACGACCGGTTCACGTCGATTTCATTTCGTGCGTTCATCCGCGTCGTTGATCGATCTGTTAACGTGTCGACTCATTGTCAACGTGCTGTCATTTAGATCGTAAACGTAGAAATTAATTAATCGAACCTAATCAACGGAGGCACTGTAATCAAATTTTAGTTGAACGATCATTTCGAGAACGAACCTTCCTTTCTTCCTTTCTTTGTGTTCTCTCGTCTCATTTCTCTCTTCGTTTCCGTTCGTTCTGTACGTTTCGTTTCATTCGTTCTTTGGAATTTTCTTCCCCCTCCCCGTTCGTTTTATGAGCAATAAGAATCACCGTGCCGTGAATGGATCACGGGGAAAGCGCAATCGTTTCTGTATCGCGTTAGCAAGGCCGTAAATTCGCGCCGAATGCCGCACAGAGGCTTGTACTATTATGTTTTTACTGTACGATTGTCGTAATAAACGTTTGCGAAACACACGTTTGTCGTTCTTTCGTTGAATACCTCACACCGATTCAGAGAAAAGTGCAAGGTTTTTTTTTTTTACGAGAGAAAGAAAGATCTCGGATCTCTTAATCCGTCAAGGAAATAAGAAATATGTATGTCGCAGTTTGCTACGAGCAGTTTAATTGCTTCGTGTTTCGTGAATTTGTGGAATCTCTTGCAAGTGGTGTAGGAAAATTAGAAAAATGTTGTAAGTGATTAGAAAGGTCCACGAATATTTCGAATTGGAGTAATTCAGAGCTGGCTAACTGGCGGTTCGCGAGCTCTTACCCCTACTTTTCTCGTCGCTAGTTCTACCCCCTCCACTGCATCGATGTTCCAGTGGAGGGGATAGTGATCAGGAAAGTAGGGGCAAGGGCCGCCAGTGATCTACGTATTTATTGAGATCCAACGTTGCAGCATTTGATTCGCGACTTTTTCTTTTCAGTTAATTTATTTACTACTGTTGAATTCTTCTTCTTCTTCTTTTTTTTTTTTTAATACCGTGGCTAGAGAAAAAAGGAGAACTTGAAGAATTTGTTTAACATCTTTCGTGAAGCTTGCGGAAGATTTTTTAGATAAAAATCCCTTGAATCCTTAGAGTACGATGGTTGGTATAGTGATGGATAAAAGAGAATACAGTAGATTTCCACGGAACGAAATTATATTTAACAGGAGCAACGAAGAAATGTAAAACAGATTAGACTGGCAGTGATATGGTAAAAAATATGTTAGAATATAAAAAATATATTATTATTACGGTGACCTAGCTCTATGGTATATATTATGTTCATCGTGTATGAATATTGTGATCTACAATTGTTATATATATATATATATTATTGTAATGTAATTAATAATTATTATACATTACGTTTATATCATGATCATTGAGCACTATTATTATGATTATTTTAAACATTCTTTTCTCCACCACTGTATCAAAACGTTTACACAAAAATGATCTTACCTTCTCGTCGAGCCACAAAAGCAATCCTCTTCTAATCGTTTAATCATTGAACAAATTGAATCGATCGTTTGGATATCAATTGTCAGAGGAAATTATTCGTGAAATTGGACTGGATAGGGTAGATAGAGCTGGCGTGCGTTTGTCGAAGATAAAAGGCAGCAGGATTACGGGAACCGTGGAACGATTTCGACTTTATTGCAGGCAATCGATTGTTTCGATACACAGTGGGAGAAGTGACGACTCTCCGTTAAATATGCCCGTGATCAAATCACAGCGTGTATATAATCGTATTTATATTTATATATCCAATTAGTCGGTTGTATTTACAGATATATTACTATTATCATCGTTTATTACTATTATTAATATTATTATTATTATTATTATTAGTATTATTATTGTTGTTGTTGTTGTTGTTGTTTGTTATTAATTGTGTAGACGTAGGTTTCGTAATACTAACATAATCACAGCCAGTTCGCCTCGCGTGTATGTGTATGTGTGTCGTGTATATCTGTGTTTCGTATATCTGTGAGTAGAGTAAATGTATAATACTATAATATCGACAAACAAATAGGTACAATGATCGACTAAATTGCCGGTGAGAACACATCTTCCTTCATTCGGATTTCCCACAAATCGCCATTGTAAATTACCGAAAATTTCCCAAGTTTTTCCAAACTTTTTCGATCTTTCTTTAATTGTCAAGTATCTCAATGTTTTAAATAATTCTTTAATCATTTTTATTGGCGAATAAAGAAACAATTTTATTGTCTAACATTGGTAAATTGAAATTTGTAACTTTTTTAAGCCTTTTAATCTTTTTTTTTTTTAGATCTTGCAATGATGTTCCAATTAATTTGTATTATTCGATTCTATAATATCTTTTAATTTTATTCGCGAGAGGAAATTTCAAATTTCAACCACCAGATTAATCGAAATGAGCGCTTCATAAATTTTCACAGACTTGCAATAGCCTGTCTTCGGAGATTTCAATGGTTTTCTGCAAAATATGCAATGAAAGCTTGTATCTTTTTATTCTATTGAAAACGTTTTCTTTCACTTGTATTTTATTAATTATTCTCCGATGCAAGTCGTTCAATAAAATCAATGAAATTTCAAATTTAAAGAGATCAAAGTCTCGATGATGAATCATCGTTTGGTCCTTATTGAGTGGACCTTATTCTTTATTAAGTAAACTATCAAGCGACGAAAATATCTTCTAGAATTATTCGAGCAACTTTTTGCCTTATTAATTGCACGTCTGAATGTCAAAAAAAAAAAAAAAATTCTCGGAAATTTGTGGGTAATCTGAACACGATTCGGCGCTACTTTCCTATCCTAGTAATTCCTACAATACAATTGTAAATGTATTCCCTTCTGGAGTTTTGGCAGCATCGTTAATGCCTCGTCGCGACTTAACCAAAGGAAACGCGATTTAACATCGTCGACTGCCACGGTCGATGTTTTTTCTAGTTTAAGTAATTTAAAAATAACTCACAAATAAGATACCATAAATTTAAAACGACGAAACAATGCTACAAAGAGAGAAAATAGACATTTTATTGCGCTTGTGTCGTAATGTAATATTTTACGAGAATTAAATGTCAATTTTGCGTGGCAGTCAATGTGGTACATTAATTGTTAGACGGATTCTTGGAATATTCTCTCCCAATTATCCGTGAAGCTTGGATTCCTTTCTTTCTCTTTCCTTCATCTTTCCTCGTTTTCTTCGTCTCTTTTGCAAGATCGATTCGATTTACCTTTCCCTCGATTAAAATTCTCAACGAGACTTCCCAACAAAATTAATTAGACGTCTCGTCGAAAACTTTTCCATTTAAATTCACATGATTCTTCAGTTTCCTTCTTTTTCTCTCTCTTTTGACTTTTCTTCTTCCGCGCCAGCGTCAAGTCAAGATTCTTTTGCTGTTCTTCGGTTTCTTTTCTCACTGGACAGGTTGGAAATCGGGATGATTGTTGAAAGTCTACGGTACGAATTTCTCGTGCTCGATGAAAAGAATCCAAGGGAGTTCTGACAACACTTCTCAGCCCCCTAACAACCTACGGAGGTCGATTTCTTCTCTCTGCCCATTTTTCTATTGCACAATAATTGGTCTACGATCGATTCGTCGCTACGGCGATTCGCTCTCTCGCTGCCAGCGTCGATTCTTCTTCTTTCATATTTACGAAAATATTCGTGGGCTTTCATTTTATCACGCGCGCACTTTGATTAATTAGCCAATTCCTCGAACAAACCCCCTTTATTACTGATCACAGTAGTAACTGCAACGATCCTTCAATTGCACAATTCCAATCGCCGGAAATTCCATTGCATCAAACGTAACAATTGCATTCTTACAGATAATACTAATCCTAAGTTTCTCCAACCCTCTATAACACCGATAATTGAATTTAGCTTTCAACGTTATTTCACTTTCGTTAAATATCGAACGATTTATATTGTATTATTATATGATAATTCTTTCATCACGTATTATTGTATAATAATTCTTTGTCCAATGTCGAGCAATTATTAAACGATTTATCAAATGATTTTTGTAACAATTCAAACGACGTGTTTCGCAGCGAACAATTTTTCTCAACCGGGCCGAACGTCGAGCAATTTATTAAACGTGAAGCATTATACGATTTATTTGTAACGATTCTCAGTTTTTAGTTTCTAGATTAAAATGACAACATCAACGATCGACTTTTAGAACGAATTTTATGTCTTTTATCGGGCATAAAAGAGAAAGGAGACGAGGTTATAGAGGGTTTCGACAACCAATTAAAGTGCAATCGCTCTCATTTGACTATTTGCCTTACGATCATTCGTATTGGAGAAAACATTGAACATTGAATTATAAAAGTAGTATTATACGAGTTACAAAGATCCACTTTAAACATTTCATCTCTCATCAACGAACAAAATTCACTAATTTTAATAACTCGAGACAAGATCGTCATAACAATCACAAGCGAGAGAAATGAAAACTTTGTCGTACTCCGTTTTGCAAAAAGAAGTTGTTTAGGAAATATTCCGAGTGATTTTGCACTACCTTATTATTAATTTTTCATCACAAATTATTATTCAGTAAAAATTAACTACTAGCAGTATATTCGTTAGAAAGCTGTTAAAGTAAATAATCTCTCGTTTCCAAGTTTCAGACAAAAAAAAAAAAAAAAAATCAGAATTACATTACGTACTATTAATAACATATTAATAATGTATTTATCAGTAAATAATCTTTCGTCTCCAAGTCCCAAACAAACTTATTAAACATTATATTAACAATACATTTGTTAAAAAGCTATCAATGTAAGTAATCTCCAAGATTTTCAAACTTCCATCCCAAATACAACACCATGTTGGAGATCTGTTGTTCCAAACGTGTCAGCAATCCTCACCGGTGGCTCAACAATTAAGAAACAACGTCTCGAGAATTCCCCATTCATCCGGAGAAAAAGACACTTTTCGCCTCAGAGTCTAAAGAGGGCGCACGCCGGGGGAGTTTTAAGGACTCTCCGGATGCACGTGCAAAAAAAAAAAAAAAAAAGAAAAAAAAAAAAAACAAAAAGAAAAGAGGCTGCACGATGGAAACATGGAAAGTAAGGGTACCGAGGGTCGCGATCGAAAATTCTGGCCACGTACGCGCTTCGTCGTGCACTTACGCGCCAACACCCTCTCCAGCATAGTTTTCTGCCTCGTAGAATTTCCTGCGCGCGAATTTACCCCTCCCAACGTTGCTCTTCTCCCCTCCCGCCGTTGCTGCGAATGATACACACGCTAACCGAACGATTTCCCGGGGATAGAATTACTCTGACTGATTTCTGGCTGCGCGAGAAGTCGAGAGGCGAGAGCAGGGTGAACGGGGGTTGGCGAACCCCCGTTGCGTTCTCTCGATCTTTGCCAATTGCAACTGCGTCTCTCTCGTTTTCGGTTTTTGCGGCGTGCGAGCCGAGTTTCTGTCGAGTGTGCGTAGATTCGTAATTGCGAGTTGTCGAAAATTAGGAGGGGGGAGTTTGTGTCGATGAGCGTGGAAATTAGGAAAAGGTTGAGAGGGGGTAAGTTTTGGAAGGTGGCTCGTGTTAGTTATTAATTCTGTATGATAAAATTTTTTAAAATTTGCATAATAAATTGTGCATATGATTAAATTGTTACAATAAATAATAAGTAATATTGGGGTTACTATAATAAATAATATTGTATAATAAAATATACATATAATTAAATTAAGGTTATTGTGAATTAAGATCAATTGTATTTAATACGAGCGACTGTTAGTTAATTTCGACGTAAGTTTTAGTTTGTTCCAATTAAAAATCTGGGAATCAGCGACTGTTGTGAATGTGAGTGATTCCAAAATTCTAATTTTCAAGCTACGCAATGCTGACCTGTTGAAGTAAGATTTTATTTGAATTCAGTAGGATATGGTAGAAATATATGTGTTTTCTACTTTCTCGATTGACTCTAACTCTATTTGACTACACGTGTTAATAAACCACGTTAATAAAAGAATCATTGACAGTGGGAAGGATCAGTCTATCACTTCGATTTTATTTTCGAGACATTTTTTATTACCTTTAGGTTAGGTTCAGACGATACGAATTTAGGATGAAATTTGGCGACAATAAATTAAAAGTTTAATCATGAAAATTGTACAAACGATAATAGTAAGCGAGGTAACAATCCATCTGTGAATTTACGTATTTTTAAATCAACTTGTAGTCAATTGTCAAGATAAATTTTAATGTAACAGTAAAGAGATGAAAGAATCAGAGCGCAGAAAGATGAATTGTAAAAGATAACTACAAAAATGAAACTTGAGGAAATATTCGAAGAACTTTCTAGACGATTGAAATTGTATTTGCATTCGAGATTGCAAAATTCAAAATTAAATGCAAAGAAGACCGCTGCTAGATAAAAGGAAATTGCAAATTAAAAGCAAAGAAACTGTTAGATAAGAGGAAATTAATTTTTGAGCGTGATACGAAGTTCAAAATTAAAAGCAAAGAAGATCGCTCTTCGATAAGGGGAAATCAATTTTTGAGCATTGTACTGCAATATCAGAATTAATATTAAAATTCGTAATTAATTTTTAAAGAATACACACACATTAACATCAAAATTCAAAATTAATCTCAAGGAATATATAAGTGTTCTAGTTCCAAATTAATTTCAGAGAATGCGCATCAATGTTTAAGTACGAAATTAATTTAAAAAAAAGAAAGAAAAAATGTTGCATTAATACTAAAGTTCAAAATTAATTTCAGAAGATTTATACTAAAATTCAAAATTAATTCTAAAAAGTACACATTGACGTACAAATTCGGAATTGAAAGCGAAGAAGAAGGTTATTAAATGGCAAGAAGCGAAGTATCGTCCGTAATGTACGATTTGAACGTGAAGAATTACAGAAGATCGAGATACACATAACTCTCGAATGATAGTCGTACGATTTTTCAGAGGGAAATCAGGTCGTTCCGCGACGCGTCATCTTCGACAACGACGTCCTCCACTCGACGACCATCCACCTTAACGGGAAAACGCATCGTCGCAACGGCGAATCGAGGGATCGTGAAAAATGCATCTCCCGACTCGCGCAATTTTCTATCCCGGGTTTTCATCCGCGGGATCGGTTTGGAGGGAAAAAAAAAAAAAAACCAGCGGCGAGAGGAACTCACGTTGTTCGTAGCCGCGTTTTTAAATAACGAATACTCAACTTATCGCTATTTCAATCGATACTTTATAGCGGAGAATTATCTTACAGAACATCCTTATCGGCTAATTATCATTATTTATTCCTGGAATCGCGTGAAAATCGACGAAAAGTTCCCTTCTCCTCTTCTCTTCTTTTCATTTTGTAATAATCTTTGAACTGCCAGAGATGGTAGAATTTTTCAGTGTGAAACGTTTCTAACTCTACTTGCAATTAACAAGTGTTGCCCGAGTAATTACAAGTTGATATAAAATATAAAACGTTCAGTCAAATTAAATTAACTGATAAAAATATAGTTGATAAATATTTTTTTCTTCTTCTAATATTCAATGACCTCACCGTGTCTAGTATTCCTGAATAAAATTCCTTTATTAAATAAATCTTTGTTTTCAGTTATCGTTGAGAAGAATATAATTTTCGTGTAATTATGTACGTATAATTATATTTCCCGATGAAAAGAGTCGGAAGAACGAAAGTTGCAATTGATCTCGCCGGCGGGATAAAAATTAAAGATCAAGCATCTCGACCATAAGAGAGAAGTTTCGAAACAGTGGAATCTCATTCCAACAAAAATTTCTTCGCTTTTGCTTCGTCCGAAGCAAAAGTTGTTCGGGTTATTCTCGCAAAGAGGAGGGGACAGAACCGAGAAAGGAGCAGCTTTTATCAAAGGGTACAAAGGGCACGATGTCTCTTTTGTTCGTCGACTTTCACGCGACCGGGAAGCAACGGTCTACCAATACGTTACCAATCAACGGATTTCAGGCTTACTGCTAGTCGATTGTACACTCGTCGACCACGACAGCTATCTGCCGATCGACATCATTCGCCACAGTCCTCGGCGCCATTGTCCCGAACGCTTCGATTCGACAAAATCATCTTAAACGCTTATTGAACACTCTGTGCTTCTCCTCGCCATCCCTTCCATTGACCTTCGAACTTCGAGTCGACCGAACGACAACAGAAAAAAACACATTCACACATCCCTCCCTTTGCGATTTCTGTCTCTTGAGTCCATCGTATATCGAGTACAGTCGAAAGTTCGTCGTCGATGTTCGAGAGGTCCAACTTCTTTAATTCCTTCGACCTTTTCTTTGCCTTTAACCTTTCTTTCACCCAAGAACGACTGAACTTTCATCTTTCCCTCATCTCCTAAATGCACGGCAAAAGTACTATAGAGAAGTGCTAAACTGTGCTGCTTTCAACTCTTCCTTTATCTTGCGAGAGCTGGATAGTCCTTTCTTTTTCTTTTTTTCTTTTGAAAATTTCTATTTCCTATTTTCTCTTTCTTCGTTATCTTCGTTAGCTGCATATCTGAGAAGTGACGTCGAGACAATCGATCAGACAGTGATCTTCAGGGCAGTGTATTTCGTTCAGTTCTTCTTCTTCTTTTTTTTTTTTTTTTTTACGAAGGTATTTTTATTCGTTTATTTTTGAACACGTCAGTCTCCAACGAAGAATGTTAATCATCGTGTGTTTCTCATGCACTGAAAATCGAAGTGGATTGAACACATGTAATTTATAGCATAGCAATGTTCTTCAACTGGAATTGCTCTTCGCGAAATAAAAATTAAAATGAATCGAAACTGTCCTTTCCATTAAATTTATCTTCGAACGAACAATTTATAGCGTAAGATTGTTCACTGTTCTTCGTGCGTAAAATAAAATTGAAATTATATCAGAATCGTTAAATAGAGACTTTTTATCCATCGTGGCACCTTAACATCGACGATTGCGAATAAAGAATCACCATTCAAGCGAGTTAAACGATGCACAAGTATCCATTCATTGTCGAAACAACGTCGATTCGTCAGTCGTTGGATAAAAAAAGAACGTTGGCCACGAGCAACGAACTCCCCTAATCTCACGATTAGACACAGCTTGGCCAACGTAAATTTTCCAGTGTTCTTTTCCCCTTATTTTTTTTTTTTTTTTTATCTGCTAATTCAAGAGATCGGTCAGGTAGACTTTGGTCATCCTAGAAACATAGGATACTGCACTATACAGGATACTGTAGTTCTCTCGAAAAGGAGACTCTCGATCATTCTTGTCAATGGAAAGTCGAAGAAACTTGAATCGAGTTGGTTCTTTCTTTCCGGAAGATCTCTCTTAGACAGATCTCTTCAATCTAATTTTATTCTCTTCTAATTTTGTTCTTCACTTTTTGGCTGATCGATTGACCTTGTTTCTTTTTCTATTTTCTCCTGACTTTTATTTTTACTTCAGGCGAGTGAGTGTTTTTCTTTTTTTTTTCTTTTTTTTTTTTGGTGAGTGGTTTTTTCTGGCAGTTTTGATAAAGATAAATATCACTTTGGCAAGAATTGTTAAATATTTCTTCTCTCGTGGAGAGTGCTCATTCTTTCATTAATCAATCAACGATTTCTCTGCTAGATAAATTCTATGTTCAACCTAAGATCTTAGTAAGGTTACATTTCGTCGTAATATATTACTGTCTTCCTTTTTCTCCTCTCATTACGGTAATTACTCCGTTACTTCTTTTCTTTCTTAATATCTTCCTCGTTCTTATATCCAAAAATCTATTTCCCTTTACCCACTTGAACACACTTCGAAAAGTCTCTTCTTCCAATGCGTATCGCAACAACCATCTGCAAACAGTCTTCACACCACGTCCAACCGGTCCGAACCACAAAATCCTTCTCTCTTCTTTCGAATTATTTCTTTCGAATTATTTACTCTTCTCTCACAGTTCGAAAAATTTGTTCTTCCAACGCGTATCGCAACAACGATCTGCAAACAGCCTTCACACCACGTCCAACCAATCTACACGAAACCTCTTTCTCTTCTTTCTAATTATTATTTCTCTCTCTAACTTTCACAGTTCGAAAAATTTCTTCTTCTCACGCGCCACCATAAATACATCCAACCAAATTTCAACAGTCGAGAGCTATTATTATTTATCTTTACATGCAAGTATTCCAAATTTCCTCTTCGACCAAAGTGCCTCCCCCTGTCTTTCGACTCTTCTTTTCATTTCACACGATATCAAACTCCCTTTCGGCGCGAGCGACGTGGCAAAAAAATTCCCATTGCGAAAATAATTGTCAGCGGGCTCTACTCGAAAACGCTCTCGGCGGCCTCCCTGATCTTGACGATGAGGAAGGATCGTCTGCAGAGCTTGACGAGCAGCTCGATCCTCTGTCAGGATGGTTTCCTCAGCTGTGGCAACGCGATCAGGTAGATGTTGCCAAGGATGGCACCGACCACCAGGAGCATCACGCTGATTGCCGACAGAAGACGAACGAACCTGACGAATCTCCGCCCTCTGGCGTCCTTCTTGCTCTGATTTGGGAAGACTGCCAAGCCTAGGAGTGGTCCTGCCAACGCGCCAGCCACATGAGCTGCCCAGCCGACTCGGCCACAACCGAGCAACGCTGGAATCGGAAGTGACGCCACGTCCGCGCTTGCCAAGAGTAACACGGCGCCTAGACGCCAGCCGGCGTATCGCAGTTCTCCGTGACACTGGAAACAACAGAAATTGGGAGAAGGTGAGCTGACAATTGATCGGAGGATCGTTAGAAGCTACGTTGGAGGAAGTTTGACGTCGAAATTTAGGTGTACAAAGTAATTTGAAACTTTGACGTTTTATAGAAATTGATTGGTAATTAGTTTGGAGATAGAAGTTTTGTGTTGGACAACGTTCGACAAAGTTGATTGCTGAAAGTAGTATTCATATTAATTTGAATTTCAGTCATTTTACAAGGAAAGACAATGTAGCGTTGGGGATGAGAAACAGATGATAATTAATGAACGATTGGTTTGGAGATGGAAAGATTATGTTGAATGATGTTGGAGGAAGTTTGACGTCGAAATTTAGGTGTACAGAGTAATTTGGAACTTTGACGTTTTATAGAAATTGATTGGTAATTAGTTTGGAGATAGAAGTTTTGTGTTGGACAACGTTGGACAAAGTTGGTTGCTGAAAGTAGTATTCATATTAATTTGAATTTCAGTCATTTTACAAGGAAAGACAATGTAGCGTTGGGGATGAGAAACAGATGATAATTAATGAACGATTGGTTTAGAGATGGAAAGATTATGTTGAATGATGTTGGAAAAAGTTTGACGTCGAAATTTAAGTGTACAGAGTAATTTGGAACTTTGACGTTTTATAAAAATTGATTGGTAATTAGTTTGGAGATAGAAGTTTTGTGTTGGACAACGTTGGACAAAGTTGATTGCTGAAAGTAGTATTCATATTAATTTGAATTTCAGTCATTTTACAAGGAAAGACAATGCAGCGTTGGGGATGAGAAACAGATGATAATTAATGAACGATTGGTTTAGGGATAGAAAGATTATGTTGAATGATGTTGGAAAAAGTTTGACGTCGAAATTTAAGTGTACAGAGTAATTTGGAACTTTGACGTTTTATAAAAATTGATTGGTAATTAGTTTGGAGATAGAACTCTTGTGTTGGACAACGTTGATTGCTAAAAAATAGTATTCATATTAATTTGAAATTCAGTCATTTTACAAGGAAAGACAATGTAGTGTTGGGGATGAGAAACAGATGGTAATTAATGAACAATTGGTTTAGAGATGGAAAGATTATGTTGAATGATGTTAGAGGAAGTTGATTATTGAAAAGTAGTATTTGAGATTTAATCCTTTTATGTTGAATAATTTATATTTTATATGCAAAATACTAAGTGCAAACATGCGGGAAATCAGTGATGACGAACAGATGAATTGATAAGCAGTTGGTTTGTGTTGAACAATGTATGATGAAATTAGGTACTGAAATATAAATGTTTAAACTAATTTTGAATTTCGATTCTTTTATCAGTGATTTATAAGAAACAAGAATATTTATCGCAATTAGATGAGTGACTAATTAATAACTAGCTTCTTAGAAAAAAATTCTGTGCTGGAGAAACTTGAGGCAAAGGAAAAACAAACAATACATGATTGCGTAGTGTACGAAGAAATTGCTAGTAATGTTACTGATTTTTAAATAAATAAGATAATTGTTGAGAGAACAATAATAGAATTATTGCAGCGGTATAAGTGATTAACAGTTGACTAGTCGGAAAATTGAAATATACATAAGTATTCAGGTTAATTTGCGAAGGAGGTTGGAAGATTCTCTTTTAAAGGAGTTTTCATTACATTGAAAATGAGAAACGAGAAATAGACACGAAAAGGGAAAAGGTTGTACTTAGAAATGAAATTACTAACTTCTAAGGGATCGTTGTGATTGCAAGCGACGTGGTGGGTCTTTTTTTAATTGTGTAGAAGGTATGTTGGTGACGTTACAAATAACGAAGGAGAAATAGATAGAAGAATAAAACTAGATTGGATTTGCAAAGTTTGGAGAAGTTGCAGTTACTAAGAAACAAGTTAAAACTGTTGAAAGAAGTAAGAAACAAGTCGTACGATCGTCGTTCGGTTATACACAGAAAGAATTCTCTTCTTTATAAAAGTAAATTCTATAGAACATTTATACAAAGTAATTATTGTTTAAAATGTTGTTTGTTCAACATTTCATAAGATAGTAACGCAATAAATGTGTAACGCAATAATAATATGAAAAATATAAGGGAATCAATTTCTAAGTAGCAAATTTCGTTTTATATATACATGTATATCAATGTTTGACCAATTTGAGTGTCACTCGCTAATTTTAGTAGTATAGTCGTACCACGATAACGTAATTTGTAACTTACCAAGTAAAGATGCGCGAGATGGCTGGTAAGTAAAGCATAAACACCCGCAGAAGCACCGACCAAGAAGAGGCTCGGTTGAAGAAGAGATGCTCCGAGGGCTCCGCAAACACCACCTCCTAAGTAGATTGTTGCCACCCCTATTCGACCCTGTTCCACCTATGATCATCCACAATTTCTTTCGTTCGATATTCGTTTCTCTTTCGTGGAGAACGTCTCTCATACTTCAATCGTCACGAATATTTCTTTCAAAATTGAAAGAATCTGGATGGTAACAATTTCGAAAAAGAAATTTTGAAAAATCCTTAGCAATTCCAGTGTAAAGTTTCTCATTGATTCGACGCTATAATAGAATTATCCGACTGAAACAACGGCACTCGTAATTTTTTTTTAGAAATTTTATTGATTTACACAGTGGTGAAAACAATCAGCTCAGTTTTCGTAGATATTTCATGGATTCGTGTCAAAATAATAAATTCGTCGAATTTTTCTAGATTTACGTTGGCTGGGGTGACCAATTTGTTACTAGAAATTTTATAGATTGCGCAGCGGTCGAGATAAGCGATCCGTAATTTTTCAGTTCGTCGAAGCTTTTTTTTTGGATTTAAATAGATTTACAGGCGTGTGTCACACCAGGATGATCAATTTTTATCCGTTGTTGCAAATACTTGGAAAAATACGACAGATGGGAGGAGATGTTTGTAAAAAAAAAATTACAGGAGATCAAGAACATGAATCGTTGAATATTCAATTTTATTGTCGCGAAGACTGTGAACTAAAAATAGAGAGTGAAATTAAATACAGAATATATTATAAAATAAAATTTAAAAATAAATTTCCACTACGATAATAATACAATAAATTAATACTATTCGTGAGTTACCTATGGCAATTAATCGAACTCTCAATAGAGTATAAAAGACGTGAGTAAAACGTATATTTACTCGAAGAACTTAACTTAAAAAAAAAAAAAAAAAAAAAAAAAAAAAAATAGCGAAAAAGTCGTTCAAAATTTTAATTTCAAAACTTTCTGTCTATCAAGTATCACTGCGCGGCGAATCAACAAGCAAAATTTGAACACTCCCCCTGTGCTTCTTCGCCGATCGATAGCCCGTGGCATTAAATTCCTTTTCTGCGTGCCTTTGCATTCACTCGATAATTTTCACTCGATGCGCAGTCCCTTTGAACTGTGCACAGATCGATCGCAGCAGGGGGTGTATACTTTGTCGAGCCGCGAATGGAGAGAGAGAAAAAAAAAAAGAAAGAAAAAGAAAGAAAAAGAGGGTGGCGGACGAACAGTCGGCTTGTCGGCAATTAGTCTGATTAACTCACCTCGAGCGGAGTGGCGAGCACCAGCTGGATGACCACGTTCAACGCAAGGTGAAGCGCGTTCGAGTGTAGCAACATGTACGAGGCGAACCTCCAACCCTGCACCCTCTGACGAGGGTCGTAGACCAGCCACCTGCGCAACGTTGCCTCGTCTCCCAGGCAGTGAACGGCTATCTGTCGTCATTCAGAGTGCGTTTCAATCCTTGGTATCGTGATACTTGGCGGATAGAATGCGTTAAGACCAACAACACTATTTTATTCATCGCATGGACTTCAAATGCTGAGCGTCAGTGTTAGCTGAGCGTCAGATTAGAGAATTTTATAATTATTGTATCACTAGAGAACTACGACAATGACGGAAATGACCAATGTTTAATTTTATAATTTTTGTGTACAATACTTTTACAGACTTTATCATTTAAATTTATTTATTCATTTAAATTTATATTATTGTAAATATAATTTTATATTTCAATTTATATTTTTTTATAAATGTAATTTATATTTAAATTCGTATTATTATAAATGTAATTTATATTTAAATTTATATTTTTATTATCGTAGTATTTATTTAAATTTATATTTTTATTATTCTAGTATTTATTTAAATTTAAATGATCTCTCGTAAAATGTACGAACGAAAGTATAAATGTGTACCTACTTCATATGTATTGTAAAGTTATTTTTATTTTGTATATCTCTGATGGAAATTTTACATTTTAATCGCCGGTAGTTCTAATTACAAGTAATAAGAATTCAATTGTCATCGCGCACGTAAATGCAGCTTGATGCTTCAATTTAAACTGGTGAAGATCACATTTAAGCAACGAAAATTCATCGGCAGAGGAACAAATTGCTACCACGCGTGTCTAAATCAAATTCAAGCGATCAAAATTCAGTATTCAAACGATTCAAAATTCATGGAGAAATTGTTTTTCACGCGCAATTAAATGCTCGAAGTTCAATTGTCTTCAGTTCAAACTCCAGAAAACTAACGACTGCTACGAACACGTCGAATGAAACAACGAATTGATATATAATTGAAAAATAATTAACACAATCAATATAATCGAAAAAATAATAATTTAAAAAAAAAGTAACGAAACTAAAAAGAAAATAACGGAGACGCGTGTGTCACTTGTGTTGTAAATGTGACGTGAGAAATCGGGAATCTTTGAAGAATTGGAACGAAATGAGGAAGAAAAAGGGAGAACAAGGGAAAGTTACGGTGAAATCTTAATCCCGATTAAATTCACGACGGGAGACGGTACACCGGTGCACGAGACCGTTTTGCCGGCTGACAATGAACAAATTATACGGCTGGTTTCGCGATAATACACCGTCTTTTCTCGCAGTTAACGCAGTGTGCAAGCGGCGTCAATTATCATTCATAATAACGAACGGGAATATTCTGATCGTTTATTATTTAAAGGCTGACAACAACGGCGGTTTATTCGGCATTAAACAAGCAGTTTTGATTAATTACCATTCTGCCCGGTCGAATTTCCATACGCGAATGGAATTAATTATTCGCCGGGGTTGTTCGTCGATAATGCGTATACTCGGAGTTTTTTTTGTCTCCTTTGGTCCAGTCAATGAACAAAACGTGGGGGAATGTTCCGTTTATGCGGAAATTTTGTTCAACGTCCCTGCTTTTTCTGGCGACGTTTATAATTGCAATTACTATGTTATAATATATATGTATCTATGTATACAAGTATACAAGTAAATGTGTGTAAATGCGAGCATACTTTGTTAACTAAATACTAATTGTTTGAGGCACAGCGAACGTTTAAATTCAATTGCCCGATTTTCAATTGTTAAACTGAAATTTCCGAATTTTCGTTTCTGAACTGACGAATATGTCGAACCTCCGAGTCTTTAAATTTTCCAATTTTTAAACACTTCGACCCGTAAGCTTTTAAATTCTCCAATCTTTCAAACGCTCGATCCTCAAATCCAGAAATTTCGAAATTCTTAAGTTTACGAATTTCCAAAATTTCGAGTTTCCAAACCTACGAACGTTCAGATCTCTTCAAATTTGCAGAAATTTGCAACATACCCAACTGTAAACCCAAATTTTTCACAAAATCCCACATTTTCACGCCACGATAACAACACTATATCATTAACAGTTTAACGCTTAGCATAAAATTTCCATAAAAGAAGAAAATAGAGAAACTTAATAATACAACGGAGCTTGTACAAGTTTTCACATATTGTACGTTTCACATTTTCAAGAACCATTCAAGTCTTTAAAAACATACGCTGTTTCACGTCTAATAAAACATCTAACAGAAATTGAAAGTTAGTCAATTCAAAATTAATAAATTGTACATTAATTAATTTAATTTTAATTTCTATATATATATATATATATATACATAAAATTATATAATTCTATTATAATTAATTTCTATATATATATATATATATATATATATATATATATATACACACATAAAATTATATTTAGTAATATATAATATAGCAACAATATTTAATAATATATAATATATAATATTATACGTAATTAAGATTTTTATTTAAAATAAGAAACTAGTTCTTTGATTTCAAGCAGCACGTTCCGTTAAAGGCCACGAAGCGGTCGTAAAATCCGCGGACGTAAAAATGGATAATCGTAAAAGTGAAGCGTCTCGCCCTCTCCCACTCCGGAAGGCAGCGTGTATCCGCGTCGCTGGATGATTTACACCTCGGAGGAACCTCGGTGTCGCGATTCGGGGCGCGAACAACACCGGGGTCGGAGGTGTCAGACGTACAGGAACGTAAGAAACGTTTCTCTCTGCGGGAGAAGATTGCACCGTAGGAGCGGAAAGAGAGAGAGAGAGAGAGATATGGGGAGAATTTCGTACGATTTGCGGGCGCGACGATGTCGGCGGCTGTGTCGTAAGTCTCGGCTAAACTGCCGGGTAAATATGCCGGTATGAAAATTGCCGGCGGAAACTTTGACGCATGGGTTTGTACGCTCGAATTTCCAGTTTCGTCGGACGGTACGATAAGGGAAGGAAGAAGTTTCTGAATAATGCGTGGGTGGAGTCGTTTTACGATAGACTATGCGAGGATGAATAGCCTCGTTTGTGATGTCACGAGTGTACCTCTGTGTGTGTGTCTGAACGTGTGTGTGTGTGTGTGTGTGTGTGTGTTAAGTGATTAAGTGGACATTTGGCTGAATTATTGAATTAAGGGTTGAGAAGTAGTATGTACTTTCTTTTTTTTTTTCTTTATGTTGAGTGGGATCTGTGTATAATATAATTTGAGAGTGATCAAGTGGCAAATTGCGATACGTGTATAATATAATTTGATTATACAGTTGTATTACGAGGATTAGTATTATTTTTCTATTTTTCGTGGTATGTCATCTGGATGTAACATAATTTCGTTTCTCCTTGATTTATTGGTAGATTATAAATGTTTGTGCATGTGTGAGAAGTTTAAATATAATGGATAATACGTATAATATTCCTGGTATAAAAGTATCATTACAACGATTGATATACTTATTAAAATAGTACCGTTAATAACAACCAAGTAATAATGTAATACATCATATTGTATAAATATTAGTATTAGTATCAATTAGTACTTAATTTATTAAGTATTCGACGTTTTATAATATTTTACTCGCACGACAATAATTCAAGTAAATTCTTAGTTTCATTTCTGATTGTTAGAATGCATCGTCTGTCTACATTTTAAATAAAAGTTTCGACGTGCATATCTCAAGTTTTATTGAAAATAAAATCCTGGAGAATTACATATGCTGTAATTTAAATTGAAGAAACTCTTGATTAATTAAATTTCCAATTAAATTCGAAAAAAAACTGTAAGTATATTTTATTTGTTAAAAAATGAGGTACACAGCTTGTCGATTGATATATTAGAGGCATCTATACATAAGTAATGTCGTTTTCTTCAAATTTAATAAATATTGCCTACCTAGTGAAATTAATTTATCTTGTTACAACACAACCTACATTCTAGTCAAATATATTGACATTTAATGTGCTCATTGTTAAATCATATTATAGATGAAAACTGTATCAACTCTTAATACTAAATGAAATAAAATAAAAATTTAATTGAAATAAAATTTTATTAAAAAAAAAGAACGACATTACTCATGGGTTTATTATCCCTAATCTGAAAATCTGAAAACATCTGAAAAGTTATCTTAAAATATTCCTCGTTCATGACCTGAAATTTCTCCTTTATCTATCTCTCTACAGTCTTTGTTCGATTCCAGACCATTGCTTCTTAGTTCAAAGAGATGTTTATCAGAGTGAAGTCGTTTGGGTTGGTTTCTCAGCTCGGTCTGCAGTTTGTTTGCACGTGATTTCCGGTTGCAAGTGCGTTAGCTTTAGTTCAGGATTGTTTCCTTTTAATTTGGATTGTACGCCAAGGAATTCCGTTGAATCACTGTGCCATAGTTTCTGCGAATAACTTCGATCAAGGACCATTTCGTTCGTTCTTCTTTAAATTCTTGAAAACTTTTTATTTCTAATAAAAATCCAGACAATTGATTAGAATACGTTAATCAACGTGTCTTTCGAGTTCTTTCAAAATTTGTCACGACTTCGATTACTTTTCAAGGGATTTTTATCTGCGCGAAGAACACCTCTGCAGATTTTTACGTACAATTAGCCTTTTTAATTAGGTCATTCCCTTGAGTCGAAACTTTTATAATGAGGAGTTTAACTAATTCCTTGCTTTATTTTAAATTTTAAGTATAATGTAATTCAACTTCGAGGTAAAAGGGAATGAGAGCTTTCAGAATTTCATTTTCAAAATATTTGAATCGCCAAACTGTCGACCTTTTGGAGTTCTTAAATGTTCAAGTTGCAGATAACTGAATCTCTAGGCACAGATATTTTTTAACTTTCGAATATCTTCAAATGATCAAATGTTTCAATTGCTGCTACTCGCGAATTTTCACGTTACAGTGGAAGATTCTCAAGTGAAATTATCGAGCTTCTCAAACTGAAAATTTCTCAAACTTTCGAGCCTTCAAAGTTTCTAATTTTTCGAAGATTCAACTTTCGAAATTCTGAAACATCCAAATGACTTCGAAATTACCAAATTTCTGAATTTTCGGTGCTTCTTTTAAAATTTCCAAATAACCTAAATTTCCAAAGTTTTTCACTTACAACTTTCAGATGATTCATTTATAAAATCACCAAGTTTCTGAATTCTCAAACTCCCATTTTATTTTTACCATTATTTTATTTTATTTATATTATTTTATTTTATTATTTTATTTTATTATTTTATTTTATTATTTATATTATTTTATTTTATTATTTTATTTTATTTATATTATTTTATTTTATTATTTATATTATTTTATTTATATTATTTTATTTTATTATTTTATTTTATTATTTTATTTTATTATTTTATTTTATTTATATTATTTTATTTTATTATTTTATTTTATTTATATCATTAGTCTTCGAATTTCCAAATCTTCCAGTTTCCAAATTACGAGATTCGTTGGTCTCTATTTCTTTTTCTTTTTCCAAATTATTTCTTCTTTTATTACTTTTTAAACTTATCTCTCTTGGTTGGCACTTTCGTTTCTCCAATACAATTCCTGTCACATAATTCAATCGTAATTTCAATGTCAGTCATTCTTGTCACTAATTAATACTCGAAATGTTTCTCGAAAATTTCACAGATAAACCATACATGACTAGCATGAAGATGAATAATCATACCGATGCTGGAACCAGTCCATTCAAACGAAATTATTGACAAAACGAATTTCTCCGCCATTTATCGAGATGGTAAACGAATTTTCCGACAGGACTACGTGCCATGTCAAAACATCCACGAGGACGTCGATTCTTCTTCTATTATTTTTTTTGCCTCCTCCCCCTCCTATATTTTCTCTCTTTTTTTTTTTCGTTGCCAAAACTGGATGGTTGTCAGGGGCATATAGTTGTCAGTCTGGAAACACCTGTCGTCGATTTCTCTCGATTTGGCCGGATTCTGATTACACAGCGGACTGGCGGGGATTATTGGGACCCGGTTACCGATCAATCCCGAAGTAATAAATCTGGAAATTCCTGCGTGCAGGAAGCGTTCGAGATGGATTTGATTAAAAATTATCGGACATTACGGCTGAGAAATTACGAATAAAGAAGTCCCTCTGTTTCATAGAATTTCCATTATCGGCCGATTTAATTTGCCCCTCGAATGGAAGGACCGAAATTTGATAAAGAAATTTCAGGTGAAATTGGAATCGACGAGTCCAACGATCGTTAAAGTCGCGAAATTTGTGAAAATTTATTTCTAATGTCCGTTTCTTCTTTTTCTTTTGAGAGAAAGTAGTGGATTTTCTGTACTTCTGTATTTTATATAACAATCAAAAGCAACAAATAAAAAAGGGGGATAAATTTGGATATTTTCTAAAATTGAAATTTAAAAATTTGGTCAAAGTTTCGGGACAATAGTGTAATTTTACAATAGTAAATTTTAATTATAAAGTAGTAAATAATAAGCAGTCAAAAATTTTCAATATTTGATACACAATTCCAGAGCAATGTATTCTACACGTAACAATGTACAAATGTATTTTCAAAAATGACAAATAAAAATAGCAAATAGAAAGAGAATAAAAATTGCTCAAAATTTTCTAAAAATTCATATTCTAATTTTCATTTTAAAATTCATTACTTACAAATTTCATTATCAGTGACTAGAGATTCAGAAAAATTATAATGTTGATGTAAAATAATAATAATTCTATTATCTTATAATAATAATTCTATATAAAACAGTAATTATCGATTTTATCTAATATAAAACAATACAACTGAACAAATAAAATGACCAGGAGAGAAAAACAGTTATAAAAATTCCACTTTGAAATATATTGTTAAAATATATCTTTGACAAACAGTGCACGATAATAACCAGTCGCGACAACAGTTGATTCAATAAAAATCTCCGCTTTCGATGTTTCACTTCTGTTTTCAATTTTTATCGCAAAACTTTATTTTCCAACAAGGAAGGTTTTAACGAAGAAAAATAATCTATGGCCAGTGTTTACCGAGATATAGCATCGATCGAGAGAACGATAAAGTTGGCGGATTGGTCGCGTACCAGTTTCGTTTTGATTTCTTCCATTAAATAAATCATAAACTGTCGAACACTCGTGGAAACAAATGTCGGCCATTTTTCGCTTTTTTGATTAGCTATGAAACTTTACATTCGCCTCATATTTAAAACCTGAGAAAAGCTGCCTTTATTAGCGATTTTAGGCGACTACGTTCGTAATAAAATATTGTTCTTTGTGATGGAAATAAATCCAATTTTCTCGTTAGCGTAACAATGGGAATTGGAAGTTTAATTAGAATGAAAAATTGTATGTCAGGCAAGATTTCGAATTTTTCTACTATTTAAATCAATATAAAAATAAGTATTTCTTTTTTTTAGAAAACCGAGGAAACGGAGAATTTTTAACATACGCTTCAACGCGACAAGCTTTCGTTTGTAAATAATTAAAAACTTAAATCTTAAAATATTCGTTCGTTTTAATCAGCTGGAATTTCATCGTGAACGTAAATACTTGTTTCGATCAATTGAAATTTCGATGCAAACGCAAACACTTCAATATCTAAAAGGCGAGATGATACTGACTTGCATCACTTTTAGAATAAACGCTTCAAATGTGTAACAATTTAAATAATTCAAGTATTCAACATTGCCTTGCTACTCTATATGTATTTAATTTTTTAATTTCATTCATACATGATAAATTATTGTAAATTATTACACATCGATGTATCAACATTATAAATGTACCAAAGGGGATATATAATGATATCACGTCGTAATTGCATTGCAATTTCTAAATTATTATTATTATTATTATTATTTTGTTATTTTTAACGTTATTTGTAACGAATATCAGGAAACAATTTTACGGAGTATTTTACTACCACTACCCCTTCGATTGGAAGCGAACAAGATTGTTTCTGCAGAATGATCATTGCAAAAGGGTGAAACGATCGACTCTCCGACGTTGTATCACTCCGTCGCATCTAACTGAACTTTTCATTAACCCCGGTTACGTTCATTCCGCTTTTACTATCCACGTTACGTTTCCCCGCAGTTTTAAGTTCGGCTACTTTAAATGAAACGCGTTTTCTCTCCGCAACGATGTGGATCCTCCGACTTATTATTATTATTATCATCCTCTGCAATGGTTGACTACTTGATTCACCTGATTTTCACATCATTATTACGATTTTACATCAATATACAGGCTATTTGAATGTGTAGATATATAATCGGCGTATTATTTACTTTCTATTTATTTACTCATTGATATTTATGTACTTTGTATTTATTTACTTTGCATTTATTTACTCATTTATATTTATTTACTTTGTATTTATTTACTCATTTATATTTATTTACTTTATTTTTATTTACTTATTTATATTTATTAACTTTATATTTATTTATTCGTTTATATTTATTTACTCATTTATTATATATTTATTTACTTTCTATTTATTTACTCATTTATATTTATTTACTTTCTACTTATTTACTCATTTATATTTATTAACTTTATATTTATTTATTCGTTTATATTTATTTACTCATTTATATTTATTTATTTTCTACTTATTTACTCATTTATATTTATATACTTTCTATTTATTTACTCATTTGTATTTATTTACTTTCCATTTATTTACTCATTTATATTTATTTACTTTCTATTTATTTATATTCATTTATATTTATTTACCGTCTACTTATTAACTTTATATTTATTTATTCGTTTATATTCATTTACTCACACTCGTTACTTTGTATTAACAGTATTCTCATTTTTCGATAAAATTTCCCAATTTTGGCACTCGCCACTCGCCACAAACAGTCATCAATCCCGCCCTTTGATGGAAAGTTTCTGTCGATTTATCAAAACTCTCTGAACAAGCTCTATTTACAGACCCGTGCTTTTACTCGTGATTTATCGCGTTCGTTATTCCATCTCCCGTGGGAATACACTCGAGGAGTACGAGTATCCTGAACAAACGCGTTCCTGTGTGGCGCGATTATTACCGAAACGGAAGTGGACTTCTCGCCGCGCGTTTCAACCCGGATATCGCCGTTTCCGCTATCTCAGCGTTTTCATTAAATAGTCGCACAACCGTAGAAACGTTATCGTTCGTTCTATCACGCGAAACACACACGTACGTACGTACGAGCCGATTAGATTTCTCTCTGTTTCAACGGATCGGCTCTGATTTTATCGGTGGAGCTTATTAGCCGCTGGTTTGAGTATAGATCATTCAACGATCAATCTTTTTCCTTTATTGCCGAAAGGAATTTTATTGGGAACGGTGTTTCGTAGAAGAGGAGAGAAAATATTGGGTCTAGCGATGAGAAGTTTATGGACAGATCGATTGATTGAATGGAAAATTTAAATTCAATGTAGGCATTTGCAATATCTGTCCGAAATCCTCCACTAGGAATAAGAAGAAATTGTTCGTTCTAAGATTTTTATTTTCTCAACACCCAAATGTATTCCTTTCTTATTGACAATAATTCGTAAAACTTTAAGCAACGATATTTTTAATTATTATTAATGCTCGTTAATTATCGAAATTGTAAAAAGTTAAATTAAATAGAGATGCTCCCAATATCTATTTAGGAACTATCTCTAAGAGAAATAAGAAATTGTTCATTTTAAAATCATTTAATTTTCTCAACATTCAAATTACCGTGTTTTTTATTGACAATAATTCTTAAACTTTCCAATATCTATTCAAAAAAACCACCTCTTGAGAAAAATAAGAAGTTGATCTCCTAACTTCCACAAGATTCAAATTAACTCCTCTTCTACTAACAATAATTTGTAAAACTCGAAACTTTTAACATCTATTCAAAAACCATCCTTTGAGAAAAATAAGAAGTTGGTCCCTCTAAAATCTCATGACTTTTTCAACACCTAAATTAACTCCTTTTCCACTGATAATAATTCCTAAAACTCGAAACTTTCAACACCTATTCAAAAACCACCCTTTGAGAAAAATAAGAAGTTGGTCTCTCTAAAATCTCCTAACTTTTTCAACATCTAAATTAACTCCATTTCCACTGATAAAATTCCTGAAACTCGAAACTTTCAACACCTATTCAAAAACTACCCCTTGAGAAAAATAAGAAGTTGGTCTTTCTAAAATCTCTTAACTTTTTCAACACCTAAATTAACTCCTTTTCTACTAATAATAATTTCTAAAACAAGAAACTTTCAACACCTATTCAAAAACCATCCCTTGAGAAAAGAAAGAAGTTGGTCTTTCTAAAATCTAACTTTTTCACCTAATTTAAACCCTTTCCCACTGATAATAATTCCTAAAACTCGAAACTTTCAACACCTATTCAAAAACCACCCTTTGAGAAAAATAAGAAGTTGGTCTCTCTAAAATCTCCTAACTTTTTCAACATCTAAATTAACTCCATTTCCACTGATAATAATTCCTAAAACTCGAAACTTTCAACACCTATTCAAAAACCACCCCTTGAGAAAAAAAAGAAGTTGGTCTTTCTAAAATCTCCTAACTTTTTCAACACCTAAATTAACTCCTTTTCCACTGATAATAATTCCTAAACCTCGAAACTTTCAACACCTATTCAAAAACCACCCCTTGAGAAAAATAAGAAGTTGGTCTTTCTAAAATCTCCTAACTTTTTCAACACCTAAATTAAATCCTTCCCCACTGATAATAATTCCTAAACCTCGAAACTTTCAACACCTATTCAAAAACTACCCCTTGAGAAGAAAAAGAAGTTGGTCTTTCTAAAATCTCTTAACTTTTTCAACACCTAAATTAACTCCTTTTCCACTGATAATAATTCCTAAACCTCGAAACTTTCAACACCTATTCAAAAACCACCCCTTGAGAAAAATAAGAAGTTGGTCTTTCTAAAATCTCCTAACTTTTTCAACACCTAAATTAAATCCTTCCCCACTGATAATAATTCCTAAACCTCGAAACTTTCAACACCTATTCAAAAACTACCCCTTGAGAAGAAAAAGAAGTTGGTCTTTCTAAAATCTCTTAACTTTTTCAACACCTAAATTAACTCCTTTTCCACTGATAATAATTCCTAAACCTCGAAACTTTCAACACCTATTCAAAAACCACCCCTTGAGAAAAATAAAAAGTTGGTCTCTCTAAGAGAGAAGTAATCTCCTAACTTTCTCAACATCTAAATTAACTTCTTTCCCACTAGACAGTGAATTCCTAAAACTCGAAACTTTAAATTTCGAACATCCCCCAAGATAATCGCTTCGTCGCGAATATCCGCTCGATTATCGCGTGGAAAATCGGATCTCGCCATTCTTCTCACCCCCCCCCCCCCTCTCCTCCCCCTCTACCGCCGATCTCACGCCGTTTCATTAACTCCGTCGACAGCGTTAACTTCTGTTTTATTGTGCGAAACTATGGCGCGGGAAGAGGGGACGGCATTTAACTTCGTGGCTTTAACTCGGCGCGAGTTTTATCCGCCACGTTCGTTGCTCCTACCGACGGAGCTACCGGAAGTGTGCGAATAAGCTCTCTGGAATTATTATCGAGCCCGAGGAGAAGGAATTCAACGGGGGGGAGAAGGGGGAGGAACGCGAAAACACGAGAGAGAAAGACAGAGAACAGACTGAGGAACGTCTCTCGCCCGAATATTTTTTTCTCTTTTTCTTCTCCTTTCGTTCGAGTCGAGCTGCAATTTCTTGAAATACCGGTACGATATTCCTTCGTGAACTCGTGCGAATAATTGAGAGAGAGAGAAAGAGAGAGAGAGAGAGAGAGACAGAGATTCTCTCCATTGACTCCATTCTCTCTCTTGTCGCAGAACAGACTCGACGACGCATTAGCTTGGTTAATGGAAAATTTTTCAAGCCCAAGAGACTCGACGTACACGCGCATCTTTTCACTTTTTGGAATTACTTCTCTTTTTTTCTTTTCTCCTATTTTTCGACGCCAAGTCTTGGCATCACGTGCGCGCAGGGATTTTCCGTTGTTTCGGAGAGATCGGAGGGGATCTCTTGCGTAATTGTTGATAGAAACGTGAGTTTCTCCCGTGACTTTTCGCTTCTTGGAAATTGTTTCCGCGCTGAGATTTAGATTAATAGTGGAAGTGCTGATGTGTAATGTTGGAGAAATTGAAGCGCAAGTCGCAGGGGGAAAGCTTGCAATACAATTTATGATCGAGCGCGACGTTGGTCGTAAGAAACGCGAGTTTTTATTTCACGTAGTAGTGTATTCATAGGTGAATGTTGTTACACAGTTAATAAAGTTTATTAAATTGCGTCACGAGCATTCAGTTTTATTAAAATTGTGAAAAAACTGAGAATGGCTAGGTCTCGTGCAAATTTTCGATATTCAAGCAAAATAATATAACAATTGGTATACAACATAATATAATAATTGTACAATTTAATGTAATAAAATTTAGAAATTAATGTACCTTTTGGTACAAAGAATAGTATGATAATGTAAATTTTGTGTAATTTAACGTAGCAAAATTTAGAGATTGATGTACGACGTATGAATATTATGTAAATTCAACATTCTTGCGATTCCAATTTTTTGCAATTGAACGACTCGAGGTAGCTACTAATTAATTTCCAGCTCCATTTGTAAATTGCGCTTCGCTCAAATGGCTAACACCCTATGGAAAAACATCCCATTAATCAGTCTCCAATTATAAATCACGACCAAGTCTCGCGGACCATTCAAGAACGCGTCCATTCCCAAATCAAATTACTCGAATCGCGAAAAGTTTCGTTCGAACTTCGTCGTTCATTTTTCGAAGCAACGACATTTACTGTCACCTGACATCTCCCCGAGCGATTTTTGTCCAATCTAAACTTAATTCAGGCTTTTATTCATTGTCCGTACGACATCGAGCGGAGAATTTGGAATTAAATTGCTTAATTGTGATAGTTTTTTTAGTTAACCCTCCTCCCTCCAATTTGTATTTCTCTAACGTTGAAAAGCATCTCGAGTTTGAACAAAATCTAAAAATATTTCATTTATTAGTTTTAATTCGTATTCCTGGTTTATATATACCTAGAGGTTAGGTTTATATATTCCTTTATTTGGCAAAAAATTAAATTTATTAGTTTAAAATTCTCAATTATTATTATAAGTAAACTTAAAAATATTAGAACTTCAAATGAAATTGTATTATTCCTAATATCGAATGATTATTTATTGAAATTCATCTAGTAATTAAAATTGGATAAACATTTAATCTTATAATAAATAATATAAAAATTATTCTCTGCATTATTTATTTTTTATAAGCACTCTAGACTTTTTACGAGCTTGCACAGCGTTTTTTTTTTTTTCGAAAATAATGCAGAGAATAATTTTTATATTATTTATTATAAGATTAAATGTTTATACAATTTTAATTACTAGATGAATTTCAATAAATAATCATTCGATATTAGGAATAATACAATTTCATTTGAAGTTCTAATATTTTTAAGTTTATTTATAATAATAATAATAATTGAGAATTTTAAACTAATAAATTTAATTTCTTGTCAAATAAAGGAACATATAAACCTAACCTCTAGGTGTATATAAACCAGGAATACGAGTTAAAACATTCGACAATAATAATAAATCACAAAGGAAATTCATTCGGAAACAATTCTTCGATGACGAAATAATTTTCTGGTCGTTGGGATTGTTCAGTTTTGCTAAAATCCCTGCAATTGCCAAATTTAGTTTACTTTGAGGAGCCTTTGGTTTCAAACTTTGTTGAAGTTGGTTGTGTCTCTTAGAATAAACACGTACGTCCATCTGTCAGTGAGAAACGCAATTACCTGTTGACCGAACCGAACCTTGTTGTTCAAACGGCGAACAGAAAAATTCCACGACAACGAGAACGACTAGAAATTTATTGGAGTTACCTCTACGATGCTGATGCAGATCATGAGATAAGGCGGTCGTATCCGGAAGTTGGGCTTCCGGGGCGGTAGCGGGTGCCTGGGTGTCGGTCTAGGCGTGACCTCGTCGTCCTTTGTCTTCTTGTACGAGGAGGTGACGATGATCGGCGATTCCGGGGAATAGGGCGAGCCTGGGCCGGAATATGTGGTGTCGGTGCAGTCCGACGAGATCGTCGACAGTGTTGGAGAGTTCTCCAGCAGCGCTGCCTCAACGTCCATGATGGCCTGTCTGCAAAAAACAGATCGCCAACCCCTGTTAATCATCGCGTCGCAGAGATCTCTTCCTGGATGATTGGACTAGCCGAGACGAATCGGGTAGAACAGAAACGAGTTTAATATTTCGCTGGTGTAATATTTTAAATTTGATGCTCGAGAGACGGGGATTGAGTATAGCAGTTTGGGGCAAGTGAATGGTTCTCTCATTGCGAGTGGCGATATTTCAGGTATTAGTAGAGTGTTCGGCTTGTAAATGGAGTGTGATTTAATTTTGGATTTGATTTTGTAGTATTGAAGATTACTAGAAATTGTAAAACTGTTTAGAAATATGAAATAGAAACATGAAACTGCTTGGAAATATTTGGTGCGTTGTTAAATGCAAAATTTTGTTTCCGAATTTCTTCTTTTTTTTTGAGAGAGAGAACTCGAGTTAAATAGTCCATATTATGACATAAATGCTGATTTATATCATAATATGGATATATTTATTTATTATATTATTATTATATTTATTTATTTTTATTTATTATACTATTATTATATTTATTTAGTTTTATTTATTATACTATTATTATATTTATTTAGTTTTATTTATTATATTATTATATTTATTTAGTTTTATTTATTATATTATTATATTTATTTATTTTTATTTATTATATTATTATATTTATTTATTTTTATTTATTATATTATTATTATATTTATTTATTTTTATTTTATCATATTTATTAAGTAGTTTTTTAAGTATTTAGGAATTTAACCAAATTTTTTTAAAATAGCCACGATTACCTTCGATTGAAAATTTTTATTATTTACGAAACGTTGGAATTATATATCGAGGTACGTTTATTATTTTTGACGATCAAAACGCGAAGTTGGCGATTATAAAATAAATACTGTACAATCACAAATCGTTTGAGAAATTGCTTAAAGACGAATTGAAGCGAAAGTTTTGAAATTCATAACAAAATCAGGGCACTTTGGGTTGCTGAATTTAATCAGCGTTATTTCATCTTATAGCAGGAACGCAATGTTCTTAATTTTAACGCGGTTGTTCGAGTTTAACTTTCGAGTCTAACTAAAACGAAATTACTTTATTGTCAAATTTCTAAAAACAGAGTTTCCTGACTTTCTTGACTTTCTGGGAATATCTGCATTCTCGAATATGGAGGGAATAGAATTTTTCTGACTGATGTTTTCAGGTCAGGGCGCGTTTATTCTAGGCTTCCTAACTTTTTAACATTGAACCTTCCACAGTGGATTCCCCTTTATTTTTAGCTTTCAGAAACAGGCGAGAGTCTTCAGGTTTTTAGCATCTAAAATTACAACCCCCATTCGTTACAATTCCTAGAGACATGAATCCTTATTTCTTTCATGTGAACAAAGTTTCATTTACAACTTTAGCCTCAGTCAATGCGATCTTTTTCGATCTGTCTCAATTGTTCAATTACATTTAGAAATTCAGTTCAACAACAATTGAAATTTTGAAATTTTCGTTGATACTTTTAAATTAACGAGAATTATCTTACACTTCGTCATTCTTGCTCAGAAAAAAAAAAAAAAGAAATTGAAAAACAAAGCTCGAAGCCGCAGAAAAATTGCAAGTGTCGATTCAGTAATTATTTGTAAAAAAAAAAAAAAAAATAATAATTCGAAAGATTTCGTTATTGAACAATGGAAGCCTAAAGACCGTCGAAGGTTCTCCGTAATTGAATTTCACACCCTCGTTTGCACCTTCCGGTTCAAGTTAAATTTCGAATCCAATTCGGAGGAGCAGGCGTCGAAAAATTCAGAAAGAAATTGAAAAATCACACTGGAGAGTGAGGCGCTGGTATAAAGGAGAAATGTCAGCACTTCACCGAGGCCGAAACGCCGCTCGATCATTGTCCAATTATCGCGATTAATCTCGCCACGGGCTCGACTGTTCCTAATTCATGAATCATCGTTCCCTTTTCAGACTCTTTCTCTCTCTTTCTCTCTCTTTAGTCTCTCTTTTCGTTTGCGATGCTCGCGATGAAAATCGAGGGGGAGAAAAAAAAAAAAAAAGAGGAAGAAAGAGGTCGAAAAGTAAAGTAATCGGTGTCTTCTCTGAGGAACGAGATAAGAGTGTGGAGGGATATTAAGAGAGATATTAATTGAACGAAGCTGGTTTCGAAACGATACGATTTAAAAAAAAAGACAAAAGGAAGGTCGAGGGAGGTGAAAGCCACGGAAGGGAATATATAATTAGCGTATAGCGTATAGTAGGTCAGGTACTAAATGGTTACAGGCGTACGTGGTTTCCTAAACTTGGTTTAAGCCGCAGTTTATTGCTCGCCAACTGCTAGGCATTAATTCGCGTGCGGTTTTAAGCGTAGCGTTCCCTGCCAGTCTGAAGACGTTCTCCAATTTTCTTATTGAAACGATCTTTGATAAACTCGCCGGCGCTGTTAACGCTAGAACTACCAAAATGGTCAAAATGGCCAATTTTAGAATTTTCGTTAGATATTTCTTAGATACTGTCACAACAGTCGAATGATTCTTCGTAAAATACATAAATAAAAGCTTCTGTATCCTTCTGTATTCTGTATTGTAAAGATTTTTTGTTTCTTTCACCTTAGTGTCCCTGATTATGGAAATTTTATGCTTCGGTCGCCGGTAGTTTTAGTGTTAAGCCTAATAGACATAACACTTTGTCCATTTCGTGAGTTTATACTTCTGTAAGTGCACAAGTGCAAGAATGTGTTGAATATTCAACGTCTATCTACGTATATGTATATATATACGTAAATATTTAGATTTTTATATAATATACATATATATATATATATATATATATATATATATATATATATATATATATATAATATAA
>NW_025110247.1:0-26080 GCF_011392965.1 Frieseomelitta varia
AAAAGGAATAATGTGAGGTTTAATTATAATAGATACTAGGGATGATAAGATGTAAATTGAGTCGGGAAGGAAAAATGAAATTTGTTCGTTTAACCATTTTGAGATACTAGTTGAAAATGAGATCATAGGCTTCAGTGTGGTGACTGAGAATATTTATTGAATATATGGAGGTAATTGAAACAATAAAGGGAATAATATGAGGTTTATAGAGGTTAATGTGAGGTTATAATAGATACTAGGGATGATAAGATGTAAATTGAGGAAAGGAAAAATGAAATTTGTTCGCTTAACCATTTTGAGATACTAGTTGAAAGTGAGATCATAGGTTTCAGTGATAATTGAGAATATGTTGAAGTATATTTGAAACTAAAAGGGAATAATGCGAGGAAAATAATAAGAGAAATAATTAACAATTAATTGTGAAAGATACTAGGGGTAATAGGATATAAAGTATTTTATGTGTGCATCAGAAAATTTTTCAAATATTTTTCCATTCTCTTCTTTTAAATGTCTTGCACATCTGCCACGTTGACGCATCTTTTCCATTGGTTTTGTTGGACTAACACGCAATCTTTAATATTTTTATAGGAACGTTTTTTTATTTTATGGGCTTCCATACGAGCAAATTTTAAACAAACTTTTATGGAGCGTATAAATATCCCGGCGGTAATAACGCGACGTACACTCTAAATTGCAATAATAAATATAAAGAACTGACAGTGGTAGTATATGTAATGTAATATATCTCAGTGTAATATATCTCACATACGGAAAGTTACATTGGTATGCATCGTTAAAGGTTGAAGCTTTAATGTCGTCATAGCATATATTTGACATTTGCAGTAGTTTTTATTTATTAAATTGGATTGGTTTATTAAACAGAACCAGCTAAATATTCAACACCTTCCTTAATTTGTCTTTATCTGATTTTAATTCTTAGTCTTCCTTAGTTTTCATTTATTTCGCCTAAAAATTAAAATTGGATTAGTTTATTAAATACTATCTAAAACCGGAGAACCACCTAGAGATTTTTAATCATGGGCTCATAGATTACTGTAGCACTATTCAATCTTATTCTGTATTCCTTCTGATGGAGATTAATAACAAAGTAAAACCAAAATTTTTTATGAGCCTCGATGTCTAACGAATTGGGGGTGAATTTGATCGTAATCCGGTCCCAGTGTACTCGACGAATTTCCAAACTCAAAAACAGAGTCGTTAAACGAGAGAATCTTATTCCTTCTTTCCGGCTTATTTTTTCACAGTCAGAGTCACCCCCTTTCTTGTTGCACCACCGAATCGGAAACACCCTGTATAAAAAAAGAGAGAGAGAGAGAGTGAGAGAAGGTAGAAAGTGGATGAAGGGGAGGAGAAAGGGCTGAAACGGGACGATACTCCCATCGAGCAATTTTTTAACAAGTCGTGTTCGTGTTCCCTATCCGATGCGATAACGGCCGCTTCAGGTGGGGCGCTGAATGCAACCGTTTTATTTTATTCCGCGAGACCGCTCTTTTTTTTTCTTTTTTTTTTTTTTTTTTGTACCCGTTGCTCGTTTTACGCTATCGGGTTTTCGCCTTTTTCGTCGACGTTGGATTGCTCGGCAACTACCAATCAGGATCATCTGACAGAAAGTACCCCGCACTTCGCTCCGAACACCTCTCTCTTTCTCCCTCACGCTCTAAAACACACACGCTCGCGCGCGCGCGCGAACACACACACACACGCACAGATTCCACATACAATCGCGTTCCGTTTACTCCCGGCTGTCCCCCCTCCCACCCATTTTTCTCTCTTTCCCTCTCTTTTCGTTCTCGTTTATTCGGATTCGGTCCATCTCGGCATCCTGGTCTGCTACGTTCACTGACCAATTTGTTCGATAAAAGCTTTCGACTGATTGGCCGGACAACGCGACCGCTCTCTTTTTTTCTAAGCGTGAAATTTACCGTGGTAGTAACCGGAATCATCTCCTTTTCGCTTCTCCGTTCGTCCCTATTCACTGGGATCGAACTTCGTTCGATCTTTCCCTTCAGCCTCTATCGACTACGCTGACTGACTATTGTTCTCTGGCGGTACTGTCACGGTACATCGGAGCACTTTCGACTTTGCTTAGAAGTGACAGTGGCGATATTAGACAGACGACGGATTGCAAGTTACAGATACAAGTTCCGTTACAATTCTACAATTTTACGTTAAATACGTTGGACCGACAGGGTTTTGTAATTTTACAGTTTTACGTTCACGGGTAGAATAATTGAGGGGAAGGTATCCTGTCAGACGCTTTCGGCTATCTTTTTCTATTGTTTTCTTATCTTTAAGTTACTCTCTTCTTCGCTCTAGAATTTTACAATAATTATTACATCGTTGGAACCTACTTGCACAGTGATTTAACGAACGAATGTCAATAATTTTTATATAAATAGTAACATATTCTAGTAGTTACTAGAACGAAACTTCTATCGTTATAATATTACAAAAAATTATGTATCTTGAAAGCTCATGAAAGTATTTGAACCTTCGTAAAAAGAAGTTTTATTGATACGTTATAGTTTTACGATTAATTATATATAAAATATAATTACATATTATATATAATTATGTATGGAATATAAAATGATGAGCAAAACTGAACACACATATTGAATTTAAAACAATAAAACAGTATTTTATTGAGTATTTATAATATATGTAGAATGTAAAAAAAATGTGTAATGTTAGGATCATGTTACCACTGTCCTGATAGATGCAAGAAAATCGATACTTTAAATTGTCATAATGTCGTAAGGAGAAATAATAAATAATATCTATTCTAACAAAACAATCTACTCGTGTCTTATTGCAGTAATCACGTTTCAAGATGCTTTTTATAATACACATAATATATCATTATATTCTGTAGCAAGAGTTCAGATACTTTAGTGAGCTATCATCGAATGAAAGATACTCATTTTTATAACAATAACTATTGTTACGAGCTCCAAAAATTCCATTAGATGCAGTTTTTTTTTTTTTTTTGCATTATGCTAGTTACAGATACACTCATAAGGATTGTGCAAATTATATTGAACACGCACAGATATTAAAATTACTAGAGAACTCTGCTACTTTTATTAAAATAACAAACTGTCCCTAACAAACTCTTTAATTTGTAATCTGCGACCTTCAAAATTTATTTGCAAATTGTCTCTTGCTTGTTTTTATCTACGTAAGGAAATCCATCGATGCTAATAATTTGCAATTCGTTACAAAACAATTTTATCACTTGTGTTCCTTTCAAAGTTACTTGCAAATTTTCAGGCTCTTCCAATTGAAACTCGATTATGGGAAATTGTCTCCCGTGTTTCTTGAAATAAGATATATTACGTTTCGAAAACGTAAGGGTAGTGCTAATATGCTAGTATTTTCAACAATATGCCGTGAATCCAACTGCCCGCGTTATCATTTGACAGCCGACCTAAAAATTTAAGTAGCTAGTCAATATAGTACGGTGAAGAGTTACATTAAGCATGTAAACATTCGTTATCGTACCTATCTGTCGAGTCTTACGAGCAATCTGTCGATTTATTTTATGACGCGCCAGAGTATCATTGAACATCAGTGCCCGAAACGAGGTTTTCTGTTACTTGCCGGTAACACCAATTTCAAATTAAAGTTTCACAGTCGCAAAACAAAATTGCCCAATTCTTTAATTGTGTGATAAAACGTGTGTTCAGGACAGATAATTTAAAACATAAATTGCCGATTTATTCTTACACTTCTAATGTCAAAGGAAATAAACATTAATAATTCCGTATGATAACTCGTTTAATTCGTTACTTTACTTTTGACGTTTATGCAAAATGAAATTGCTTAATTTTAACAGTGTAATACATAAGATATATGGTTTTCGATTTACAATTACGTAATCCAACTACTCGGAATAATATGAGAACACCGATTAGTATTCAATCTAGTTTTAAAAAAATTACCAAACACAAAATGAAACTGCTTAAATGTCTTGCCTCCTATCAGAAAACAATGCAATACGTAATATCGGGCAATCATTATCGTAATGAACACGCGTACTTTGATAAGATTTCTTTTTTATTGTTCGATCGTCCATCGTAATTCGCACAACTTGCATCTTTTGTTATATAAAAAAGATGATTATGTTGAATTGCCCGAATCGTGTTATCGTTCATCATTTGTAATACAATACACGTGTTATTTTTGTTGTAGTCGGACAGATTTGGAAATTCATTCAAGAATGTTCATCGAAAATATAATTTTACGTATATGCAATGCACATATATTTTTATGTACGTACGTCTGCTAATAACAATGCAAAACCTACAGATCAGCATTTTAAAAATTATTATTATGAACCACAAGGAGTTATTAGAATGCAAAAGATTGAAACTATATATATATATATATATTGGTTTTGGCACATAACGATTTTGGCTCTATTTAGAAGCGAATATAATGTTTTGAATTTTTAAATCAAGATTTAAGAGATGAGACAATTATCTGCAATACAATTATAAAATAGAGTTATTTTTAACAGTCCCTCTGCATCTTTGCGCAAGCTTCTGTATATCCTCAGAAAAAGATAGTTTCTACAATAAGAATCTACATGAACCGTTTCCTTTAATCTCTTGGAATGACGTGCCACTCACGTCGAGAACTTTTTGTCCCAAAGATTGCAACATTTTCTCAGTTTTTAAGTATATTTAAGTATAACCCAGGAACAAAGCAAATAATAAATTGATTACTTCTCAATAATTTTTATCCAGTGATATCATACCGACGAGTTCAAAAGAAAAAGAAAGCGACGAATTATTGTATACGGTTCGGTCACTCGTTATGGTCCGCGAATCAGTTGCCAGCGCAAGGGGTTAATTCTTTGCAATCCTTTGTAAGTCTCTTCCCACAGATTTCATCTCTTCGAATCACGAAAATCCAACGATACGCTTGTTCTTTCACCCTCGTCGTTATTATTATTGTCGCGACGAACAATATTAATATACACTCGCAAAGAAAGAAACGAAAATAGCTGGCTAAAATCCGTAGATCGAATCGCAAAATGACAAATGAAGATCGACCAACGCTTCGAACACACAAGAATTTAATCATACGGTGAACAAACGTATACCGTACCGAGAAATATTACAGCACATTGCGGGAATGTTGCAACGAGATCACTGCCGTGTTATTCGCAGAGCGAGAAAAGAAAAGATCCGCGGGATGTTTTGGCGAAAGAGAAAGGAGGGAATGGAGAGATCGGGCTGGCAAGAAAATTGGCAAGGTAACTAACTGACTCACCGGCTAAATCGGCGGGTAACCTCGGGTACAGCATTCCGGTCCTAGCCAACCACTCGAGCTGGAGTGGATGGATGTGATGCTGCTGAGGATGAGCACTCTGCGAATGCCCGACGGGTTGACCTTCCTTGTGTATCGAGTGAAACGCGCTACCACCGGCCGGATGATAATATAATCCTCCGGGATGTATGAGGGGGCCGCTCGGATGTAAGAGAAGCGCTTGATTCTGCCGTGCTACACCCGCGTTGCTGCCGCCGAGCGCGCTGTAATGGCCACTCGGTAAATTCGGATTACCAGGGATACCGGCGTTGTTGTTGCCGGGCTCCTCCGAACCTGGCGAGATCGGTGGACTCGAGATCGGACTGTGGCTCGCGTTGCTTCCGGAGCTGGCCGACCCTGTCCTCGCAGGGTCAACGTCAATCGAGCCGTCGTCCTCGATCACGTTCTCCAACCGATCGACTCGAAACCCTCCGTTCCCAATCCCGGCGACGTTCTCCCCTTTGTTGTAGGGAGACGGTTTCATCGTCTCCTCCGCGGCCTTGCGAATGTCCTGCCTGTCGCTCGCATCGCGGATAACCTGCAAGCTCGACGGCGAGGCGAGCCCATGTTGGACGACCGATCTGTCGAATGGATTCAGAAGACCTCCCAGGGAAGACGTTCTCTGCTCCTCCGTTCTTCCGGTACCAATGTTAAGCGCAGTCCCGTTACCAACACCGACTCCGACGGCTATTCCTACTCCGGTGGTAGCGTCGGTTTCACGAGTGCCGATGCCAGTGACGATACCGGTTGCAGCTCCGCTCGCGCCACCGAGGGTGCAAGAGGATTCTCGATCGTGTTGACCGCGGACCAACGAGTTCGTCAGGCAGGGACTCGCTCCGTCCACGACGGAGTTCCTCACGGAATTCGTGAACAGGTATCTCTGGTTTCGTTCCGATCGCTCGTGATCGAGGTTCTCCTGCTTGCCGGTCGCTCGGCCGAGCAACGCGTCGATGCAAAACGACGTCTTACCGAATGAACTGTGACGCCTGTCCGTCGAATGAACCGCGTACTCCTGCGGCGAGATCCTTCCCGGCGAGTTGTTCGATTCCCTGTAATGGCTGGCCACCGCCGACACCATCTCCTCCGTGAAACACTTCACGCCGGTGTCGTCCGACTCCCGAAAGAAACTCGCCGCCGACTCGTCGTTCTCCTGCTTCGAGAAGGATGGTCTTTTCGCGTCATTCTCCTCGCGGTACCTCGACATTCGCGATTCGTCGCCGATGAGACCCGATGGTGAGCCGTTTTCCGCGAAACACGCGTTCTCCGGAGATCCGACGACCGTCTCTCCCCTCACTTCGGACACCGGGGACCGCACTTCATCCGATCTCGGCGAGCACGAACGATCGCGAGCCTTTTGTCGAATGCTGGCGTAGCTAGCGTGTTGCTGGTTCGTTTGTTGGTGCTGTCGGTGCTGCTGGTGCTCCTGTTGTCTCTGGCGCAGGTACGAGTCTTCCGCGATCCTCTGGGCGTTGTAATGCATACTCGGTTGTAACGCAACCTTCCAATCGATCGGTCAACACATTGTTGTTATTATTTATTGCACATTATGTGTCTTGTCTTGTCTTATTTGTTTCACGCGTGTCAGTCGTTGTTGATGACAGCTTGTGCTCTGTCACTGCAAAAGTCTACGCGATAATTGACCATTTACGAATATGCCGGTTTATATTTTATTTTATTTTAATTGATACTCTTTCGACAACATCCAGTGTTTCATTCAATCCGATCGGTGATCATGGCTTTTAAATTTAATTTAAAACAGAGTCGCGACTGTTATAGTTGCAATGTACAAGGTTGTGCGACTGTCTGTCCTTCGAGATATATAACTGTCCGATTTACAGTGTATCGTGTTTAACGAACGTTGGTTTCCTTTTATTATCGAAGCAACACGATTCAAAACAAAGTTGCTGACTGATCTTTACAGTTCACAATGCATCGTTCATGCGTTTCTCAGTGATCGAACTCCAATTTTTTTAAGCAAATCGGCTCGATTTGAAATGGAGTCGGTGCAGACAAGGTTACGCAACTGTCCGATCTTCCGTGATGTCTTCACAATTCACAGTGCACCGCGTGCGTTTATTATACGAGAAACTATCAAACTCCGATTTCCTTTTATTTTTTTTTTTTTTTATTTCGCATACACCAACGATCAGCTCGATTTAAAATGGCGTCGCAGCATGCGGATAGCTTACGCAACTGTCTGATCTTCCAAGGTATAGCTTCACAATTCACAATATATCGCGTGCGTTCTCGAACGACACCGGTTTTCTTCTTTTTTCTTTTTTTAAATTTCTGTCTGATCCTCACAATTCACAATGTACGTCGAACACCGATCTCTCCGACGTAGCAATCGTACGATCGATCAGCTCAGTTTAAAACGGAGTCACGAATATTACACGCGATGTTGAAACAGTACGTTATACAACTATCCGATCCTCACAGTTCGCAACGTATTGCACGCGTTTTCAAACGACAGGTAAACTTTTTAATTTCACGAGCGAAAATTCGGCTCGAAATTAATTACTGATCGTGCAACGCTCTTGCCCGCTCTCCACAATTCACAACGTATCGTGACACATCGTGTCTCCCAACGACGAACTATCGAACCACCGGTTCCTTCGATGCAGCTCGATTTAAAATGGAGTCGCGGACGTGCTTTCTGTCTTCTCTTCCGAGAAGATCCCCCGTGAAGATCTTCCGAACGCACGACTCCTTTTTCTTTTCCCTTTCTTTTTGTTTTTTTTTTCTTTTCTTTTCTTTTCTTTTCTTTTGTTTCCTCGCTTTCAACGACGAACGATCGAACGCCGATTTTTCTCGATTTCGCGGCGAGTACGAGCGATTAGCTCGGCGCCGCACCACAAAGTGACGTCGCGAGGAACCGCGTGTCCTTCACGGGAAAATCGTTCCCCTCTGCTGCTGCGTTTCCGCGGTCAGTCGATTCTGCCACGCCTATCGCGGCGAACCTCGCGGTTCTGCCACGCCTACACCATCCCTTATGCTCCCCTCTGTCAGCCCCATCTCTCTTTCACTATCTCTGTCGTCTCTCCATCGTCGGGCTGCCACCCGGCAGTATCGAGTCCCGAGTGCCGATTCGCGATTTCTAATTCTTGACTCCTCGTGATCCTTGATGATTCACAATCGCTCCGGAAACTCCACGAATTCCTCGTCGCGGAGGGCGTTCGACGGTGGAATTGCAAGCCAGCCGCGAATAGCAGCGAACGAGGAGGCACGGGCGAGCGTTCGCTGCCCCCGATCCCCGGGCGATGGATTTTCCACCGTGTGAAACACCAGCATCCTGTTCTGCCCTCTTTGGGCTAAAGTGTTCCGTCTCGCCGGCCGCTCAAGTGCAACCCCTGGTCGTTTGAATTGGGGCCAATTTCAATCTGCGACGTCTTGTCTGTTTTTTTTTTCTTTTTTTTTCTTCTTTATTATTATTATAATTTTTTCTTTTTTTTCATTTTAAGTAAAAAGACACGATTGACGATGAATTTTAGAGCTAGCTAGCTTTGATAAATTTTATTACTGGAGTATCCATTCTCTTTCGTTTCGAGGTATCGAACGCAATTGTATTTAACAGCGAAATTTTTTACTTAGATTAAATTGTTTGTTAAATTAAAATTTCGTTGCTAAATATAATTTAGCTAAATATGATTTAAATTAAACTGAATTGTTTATAAAAGAGAAAACTTGTTTTCTCGTTTTCTTAATCTTCTCCCACTGGACTTACAAAGTAGCTATAATATTAGTAATAATTCGTATTTCCTTCCTTCGCTTTCATTGCTATACCTATCACTTCCCCGTACACGTCTGCACTTCCTTTTTAATTTCTCCTATTCACAACCGTGAGGTAACATGCTCTTGGAAATTTCAGAAACGAAGCATTCTCTTAATTGGTTATCAGCACGAGTGATAATCGAGTTTGTAGTTAGACTCTACACCCGTCTTAATCAATACGATTTCACCGATCGATTATAGTCGTTTATAATTGAAGGAAAAATTGATTAATTAACCCTAGTTACTGAAAGTAGCTAAGCAAGATAGATGTTCCTTGAAAAGAGAAATAAACACTTCGAGTTTCACTAATTCCGAACGTTTCAAGACTTCGCGAAGTTTCTCATCCGCGAGTTTCGCGAATTTAAAAAGGCAGAATCGTGTACAGGAAGGAGTGTCATTCAATCTTTTACGATAGCATCCAGATCAAGAAGAAAAAGAAGAAGAAGAAGAAGAAGAAGAAAAACGGAAAAAATAAGGGGAAAGAAGAATGGAAAGAAAGAGGAGAAAGAGTTACTGAAAGGAACTGAGATGAATTTTCTCTTGTGAAACGAGATTTTCGTTCAATCCGACATATCTATGCAGTCTCTGCCGCGCGATTGTTCGGGAAAGAAAACGAAAGACGATGAATGAAATTTTCGTTATACCTACGAATGCATATGTACAGAATAATGCGAGAATATAGGTATGTAGTTAGATAACGCTTACGAAATATGATGAGATATCAACGACACTTTTACATACGAAGGCCACGAAATTGAACAACTTGATAAGTCACCTGACTTTTCTGGAAGATTAATTTTTCAAATTGAATTCTATTGTCAATTTAATTCCGTGTCACGGTCATTTCTCCATTTCATTCCACGACTAATTCATTAAAGATCAACGTTTCGTTAACTTTCGCGACATTTTATTTTGCATTAAATTACAATTTTTTTAACGTTAGAATTATGAAAGGAAAATTCGCTTGATTATTCTTCCGTCGTTTATCAATTTTATGAAATTTCAAAAAAATGAATTAAATGTCTCTATCGCATGGTGCAATTCTTTTGAACCAAAATTTGTACTGTCAAATCATATTTCCTACCACTGTGAGAGGAAATTCGATTAGTATCTTCTCACCGTATATAATTTCATGAAATTCAAAGAAATCGGTGAGTTTTTAACTATATTTCTGAACATTTAAAAGATATTAGCGACGTTAGTGTTAATTTAAAGAAACTGAGATATGTATGACATCAATGGATTAAATATGCGTTTGAACATATCCCATAGAATCATTAAAAAAATCTACTTATACATCGTCGTTTTTATTATAATTACAGTACATCTTGATCAATTTTATCATTGCGAAATTACAAAATACTGCAAAAATAATATGGAAATGTATACTTTTTATGACATATGTTGTAAGCATCTTAAATTCTCACTCGCTTCATTTTCATTTCGTTCAGTCGTACCGTTGAATGTCGTCACCATTTTGTGCATGCGCTCGTGAGTCTTACCAAAGAAATGTTGGTGGTATCTGCCGCCTTATCGAGCAGCTAATAGCCGCGTAATAGGTATCACACCCAGTTCTCAAGTAATCGGCCTGTTATCGGTTGTCGCGCGATATATTTTGTCGTCGGTCCTACGACGCATTTGCTTATCCTACTGATAAAAAATCTATTCGATTTTTAACCGCGACTAGTTCAAGCGTATCTGACTTTGTCAAATATCGTTCCCTTATCGAGACATTGATTTCGGTTCTTAGTCACCAAAAAAAAAAAAAAAGAAAAAACCAGGAGAACCGAGGAAAAGTCGGAGGATGATGTTCGCCCGGTGAACGTACCGGGAAAAAAATAATCACTCTGTGTACGAATGAAGTGAAATTTTCTTTCTGATATTTTCCTAGAACGTTATAATTGTAAAATTGTACAAAATTTTGCAATTCGTATATTTTTAATCGTAATATATTTTCATGTATATTTATATAAAATGTAATATATACATTTTTATCCCAATATGTGTTAATGAAGTGTGATCTATTTAAAGGAGCAGAAATACTATTTTAGAATTTTCACAGTTATCCTTATCTTTTCGCCCTCAAAATGACGTTAATATATCTTGGAAAGAAACGAATTCAGAGAAGAAATTTCACTCTTTAAAATGAGATCAAGTAAATTGCTATATGATTCTTTTTTTTTACAAAGTTAGAACAGTTTAAAGTATCGAGCAATTTTTATTTGTTCAATTACGCGCCTCGCTATAAATTATAACAGTACAGTCAGCAAGATTAATATTTTTTTAATGTTTCACAATCAGATCATCCACTCGTTCTAATCTGCATAAAAATTGAAAAATGTTAACATCTTACGTTACCAACGATTACCATCTCGATGATACATGAATTTTAACACGTAGAATATTTCCTTTCCCCCTATCAAAAATTTTTTTCCTTTTTTTTTTCCCTAACAACTCGATTTGTTTTCGCACGGACAATTCATACGGATAAACTAGTTGCGCGTAAAAGAATGATAGATCACCGTACCACCTTTCACGCTTGTTATGATTCCTTGTATACCCTTGACAAATCGCAGTATAACCGAATACGAGTCGAAGGCAAACGGCAGAAGTTCACCGGTGACCGCTTTTTAACCAAATAACACAGAGGGAAGAATATTTACTTAAGGATCGAAGCACGTTCAACGTATACGTATGTATATACGAAGTAAAAATTTTAAACGTTCCTTCTAATATACCTACTCACCGGTGTCTACCAACCGGTAGATCGATGGGCTACGCTTGTACATATTTTGTTTGCTCTTCAACCAGAGTTATTATCTCTCTCTATTAAAATATTTTCGTCTATCGGCATGTCATTCGTATTATTCCTTTTTACGAAGCTACTAGGTTTTTAAATTTATGTCCTCCTTTATTTCTAACTTGTCCTTTCTTAATTCAAGTTATTGTTATTGCATATAGAATGTGGATTTGTTGACTTTTTTTTTAATCGCGAAGGTTATTTGGATTACAAAACGATTCTCTATGATCTTCAATGTCACTTATTAGAGAAAATAATTGACAATGGTAGCTTTCGAGATACAAAGATACATATTGGGACGAATAATATTTTAATTCAAACGATAGTTTGTAAACTGATGTATTTAAATTAACATTGAAATTGAAATTAAAAATAAAAGAGCAAGAATTATTAAATTATTTGCCAAGTATATAAATCGTTGAAACAGTACTTCAATTCTTAAGATTGAGTATGTTTAAATTAATGTTAAAATTGTCGTCAGAAGTAAAATTAAAATTATTCAGAAACTGGAAAGTTAAATTTTGAAAACTACTGCGAAATCAAAGGAATTATGATTGTTAAAATAATTGAAATTCTATAACTGGCAATATTTTTTAAGTTACAAAAAAGAGGGCAAGAATTAAATACAAGGATAATTTTTGCTATCGTGATATTACATAATTAACAGTGTATTGAATTTCTAGACTGATCTCCTTTAAAAAAAAAAAAATTGAAAATGTGATTTATGATACTTCTCCCCCCCTCTCCCCCTAGTCTTCAAATGTTACATGCATGTATAGCTGAAGATTTATGACTGATTTATTTATTGTTGAAGATTAATCGGTTGAAAAGTTGAGAAATTATCGAAATCAATACAAACGGGCACAAGTAGCAACGATATCTTTGCGATGCAATATCCGCTTAATATGCGCCTGCGCGTGCATGCACATGCAAGTAGCACCTTTCAACCTCGACCATCGAGGAGCAAACAGAGAAATTTTCAACCAATGATTATGCCTTGTCACGACAAACCAAGCTTATTTCTCTCTCTCTCTCTCTCTCTCTCGCTCTCTTTTGTCCCTGCGTTTCGGGAAAATTCAAGGTTTTCAAAACCTTCACTCTGGCGACGATTAGGTAGGTACACAGAGAGGGGCATAACGATGAATCAATAACGATGAAACGATTGTCGATACTTCAAACTGTCGACGTACATTATTTTTCATCAATTAATTTACAATAACATTGACAACAACGGTAATAAATAATTATTAATAGAAAAGTAATAAGTAATTGGTTCGAACCATTTGTTTCTCGATTAATTTACACATATTTTGTCAACGTGTACTGTCGTTGCAAATCTAGTTTGTTATTACGTAGGTGTGTACAATTTCACGCGAAAGGTATCTCTAATCTCTGTATGTTTGTTTCGAGTACGAAGTTCAATTTGCCAAAACTTAAACGATTGATAATTATAATTGGTAGATGGCTACGAATTTTCGAAATTATATCGAACGATAGCGATTTAGGGCGAATATCGTTCGATCGTAAAATAAAGTAATTAACGATTTGATGGTTAATTCATCTGTTCTTATCTCGGCAGGGGGATAAGATTGCCCGATCAGTGCTTCGATTAGGTATCACACCGGGCGATAGATAAATCTTAATTGGTGTCACGTATCGATTGGCCACGGCGTTGTGTATATGTAAATGCTGTTAATCACACTTTATCCCCTTCGCTAGGTTCGCTTTAATTTCAACGGTTCAAAGTGTCGAAGTATGAAATCTAAAAACCTGAAAGCCGAAACATGTGATGATCATACGATAATGCGTAGCGTATCAGTGTGATATAATAAGCATTTATAGAGATTTGCTTAAAATTTCTGAATCGATAGAAACACACACGTATGGGAATACATACATACATACGCGTAATGTTAGTACGTGTATTTTTGATTTTCAATTTTAGTCACGTACCTACCGGTGTATTTTTTTCGTAATACTTTTCTCCGTGTATAGTGTTACACGCCTCATGTAAAAGTTATATATCTAATAATAATATATATAATATGTTGTAACATAACATATCAACATAATATATCGTGTACATTTCAATATATAGTATATCTACATATTTTACATACATATTGCTAAAAATTTATCTTCAGTGTACAACAATTGTAATATTTCATAAAATGAATGCTCATTTATATTGAGCATGCATTAACTTCAAATTGAAAAATTGATAAATGAAATGCCAAATTAAATATGAAATATTATATAATTATATTGTAATAATACATATAAAAAATTAAATAAAAATAATTAAATAAAAATTAAATAAAAATAATTAGTAAAATTATATTGTAATAATACATGGATAATTATAGTACGTCACATGATATTATGTAAGATATAATGCATATAAATAATATAATATACATATCTACATACATATTAATAACATTAGATATTATATTATTAGATATATTATTTATTATCTTTTACAGAAGGCATATTGTAACAATATTGGATATAATATTATGTAATATTACTACTATATGCAATACTGCTGTTAGATTATATACATATTAACAATACAAAAGAGAAAACATAACGAAATCTGTATAAAAATCCGCAGTCCATGAATTACAAGCAAATTATCCGATCATCTAACTACACGAGTGAATACCGCATTTAATATCTATTTAACCACATAGATATTTAGTTATTTACTCAGTCAATGTGGCGTATCTTTTCTAATACTGCTGTTAGATTATATACATATTAATAATAAAAAAGAGAAAACATAACGAAATCTGTACAAAAATCCGCAGTCCATGAATTACAAACAAATTATCCGATCATCTAACTACACGAGTGAATATCGCATTTAATATCTATTTAACCACATAGATATTTAGTTATTTACTCAGTCAATATGGCGTATCTTTTCTAATATCTCTTTTCCCGTGCTTTCCTTCCTTTCTCCCTCTCCTTCCCCATTCCCCTTTTATTTTCCTAATACTTTCTATTCGCTCTCTTCAGCCCTCACCGCGCTACGAATCGAGGTCTATCTCCTAATTAGAATCTTCCGGCCCCCATGTGGCCGCATCGTCAAGTTCGGCCCTCACCGCCCATTACTTTTAATGGCGTTGTTAATGAAACTAGGTGTCGCCAAATTAACCTCTCGTTTCAGCAACGCTCAACCGAAATTGAACGCTACGTATATATCGCCCGATGCACGATGGAAACGGTTTCGTGTCAAGTTCATAATTTATAGTGCATATCGCATGCACGTGTATAACTCGTTAAACGGAAACCACGGGGGCCGCGGAAGCCGCAGAGGCCGCGAAAATCTCGGTATCAGTCTGACCCCTATCTCGAATAATTGATTTCTTTTAGAAATCTGTTTCATCCAATGAAATACAATATCGATGGTTATCCTAACAGTGATACCTATTATTATATTACATTATTATATAACATTAACATTATTATATTATATCGCATCAATAATATTTGTGTAGTAACAATGCAGTGTTAGTAATAATATCAATAATATTATTACCATAGTATCAATAATTGTAGTGTCATCCGAAATATATCCGCAGAATATATTAGCTGCTTATATATTTCTAAGCACAAATAAAAGTGGAAGAAAGAATTGAAATGGATACATTGCTAAAGGACCGGAGATATTTGGGAAATTAAACATTCCAAAAATCCACAGAAGCCACATAACACATAACATGTTCTCAAAGTGGAGAATTTGTTATATTTGTTAAAAACGAGGTGTATAATGTATAAAATAACACATAGCACGTGTATAGATTGTAACGTATGTAACAATACATCATTCGCGTAAATGTGTATATAACAAGATACAATTAAACACTGAGGTACAACAAGTAAAAGTCAAATTGGAGAATGGAACCGGGGCAAAGGACGCACGAAATAGCAAAGAAGGGCACGATGTAACGCGAAACAAGTGCGCCACGTTTGAAAACCACTGGCACTGGCTGATTACCGCGGTAACCATCCCCCGAGCGCCAATTAATCTTAACTTTTACGGGGCAAACACTTTTCATTAAGCTCGGTCCTGCCTCCAACCGGAGTCGAGTTATCCCCACCACCACCCTTGCAACCTTAGCCACCCTTGCCTACTTTCCTTTCCTTTTTTTTTCTTTCTCTCTCTCTCTCTCTCTCTCTCTCTCTCTCTCTCTCTCTTTCCACCCCTACTCTCTTCTGGGAAGCACGGCAGGAGGCTCTCTTCGCACTCGTCCTCCAGCGAGCATGTCGAGGAAGAGGTGAGGTACGGGCGAGGTATACTGGCGAGGAACGGCAAGGAAAATGGTTCCCCAGACAAGCGTTTAATCTGGCTCTAATTAGCAACTTACCCTCCGCCCACGTCTCGGCGTTTCACCTAGTCTTTCTCTCTCTTTCTTTCTCTCTCGGTTTATCGTTCTTTCTTTCTCGTTCTATCATTCTATCCTCATCTAGTGTTTCTCTACTTTCCCGTTCCTCCTTCTTCCACATCCTCATCCGCTCTATCCCCTTCTACTCTGTGCAGGGCACTCTCTTCTTGGTTTATCCAGTTGTTGCCAAGCTTTTAGCCAGGCCAAAAATATGGAACGCTTTCCATGGTTACTGGATGTAACCACCACCTGCCTCACTTATTTTACATGGCGTTTAATTTAATATTCGTTCGACCCTCGGCTGTTTTTCGGATATCGTCGATTAATACCGAGGCTTGGTTTTTATTGGTACCACCGAGAAAGAGAAACAAGGTGAGAATGCCTTTTCTCATACGACGCTCGTTTCCCCGAGAAAATTAAATTCTGAAATTTGTCAGGTCAGAAGCGACTCACTTGTCCGAAAAATTTTAGATCCCGTATTGTTCATTTGCTCTTGCACTTACTCTTGTGGAATAACCTTCCGTCGATTGTTTGTCCCGGATTGTTTGTTTAATTTTGATATCTGACAAAATTTTCGAACTCGATTTTTTTGTTGAAAACGGGGACTAAAAGATTACACCTACTTCTCTGTTATATCGTGGAAATTGGGATACTCTGTATGTTAAATTGTTAGGTGCGAAATTTGTCAGTTCTGTGAACGTATAAAATCATTCGGAAACTAAAAATGCTGCTTGGTAATATTTATTGATGGGCCGTTTAAAGCTTGAAATTAATCGAATGCTCTGTGGATTGTTTTGTTACAAAAAGATGGAATATCCACGAAGCGATACTAAATTCAAGAGCATTTTTTAAAGATCATTAAACTTCGATTTAATACAATAAAAGCTTAGTATAACATTAGTACTGATTTCCCAGAAGGCGTAAAAAATATGAAAAGATTAAATTGAAGAAAAAAAATACTTTTGCGGATTTTTATAGGAAATTTGAAAATATAATTATATAATAATTTTCTGATTATATAAGATTATATAAGATGTCCAAAATATAGTATTCTTTACAACACTTAGTAGATAAACTGATTTTTCGCCTAACTTTGTACACATGATAAAAATATGTATTTGGATAAATATCTGCAGGCTAATTACAATTTTATTTCCCGGTCAGAATCAATTCGATTAATATTGTTTTCGAGAAAAAGAATAAACTCGATTTCGAATCTAATCTAATATATTTCGAATTTAAATTAGTTAAAAGTAATTTACTAACTAAACGATTTTTTATTACCGTTCTCTAGACTCTTTGATAAATTATCACAATTTTATTTTATAGAATAACACGATAAATTATGTTATAATTTATTTAATTTATTGGGCCGGAGAAAGTTTTATTTGATTGCTCATATTTTATCGTTTCCTTTCTTACTGACAGATCGTATAACAATAAACGAGTATCTCGTTGATAATATAACCGAGCACACAAAACACATAAAGTTATATCAGAAGCATAATGTGACATTTCTTTTTCTATTGCAAAATAATTCTATATAGTTATTTAAAAACGAATCTCTAAATGCGTTTTTTGTACAAATAAGGAAATATTAAAACATACCGATTGGTGATAACTTTGAAGCACCTTATCTCTAATACACCTCGTCTGTGATTTGAAGGTTTTTCTCGATAATACAGATCTCTTGGATAATTTTCAAAAATTTCGATGACAGCTATTTGGTAGTAATTTCAAAGAAACTGTAAGAACTTTTAAAACAGATGTTCGTCGATGATTTTACGTTTGAAAATTTTTAATCATTTACTCAATATTTGCCGTAGAAAAATTTTTTTCAATAAATAAATACAATCGAAAGAATAACTCTCGAAGTTATCGTACTGTAGGAATTAAAAACATTTTTTTAATATAATGTAACAAAACGACTTTTGTATAATATAATAAAACGCGAAAGTATTTGAACACTTACCTTTTGCAATGAAAGGGTTGAACGTGAATGAAATAAAAAAATGAACAACTGTATAAATGACAATAGGAAATATTGACAGAATTAGTTCAAACGGAGGTTCTACTAATCTTTATCTTTTTATCAAGAAATCAGAATTAACAATTTCTCTTGGCGACACAGAGATTGTATTCCAATTGATCGTACAATAGTTGATTAGTTTATACCAATATAAATTATTTCCATTAATGACGATTAATCCGCGAATATCGAAACAAATTATCCGATATTCAGTATAAAATCGCATTGTAAACATTTTTACGCAAATTGTTACCTCGTCGCACATTTATCGAGCTACATTTTTGAATTTTATCCGTGTGTCTCTTCTATGTCCTTACGGATTAAAAAATTTAACTCATTACTTTGTCGATCCAAGGTACGAATTTCTGGATATTGGTATATACACCTGGCAGATGTTCCCGACCGCATCCAATACCCCATGATACGAGACCGATCAGTACGTGTCTTCCTTCGACAGACATAGTTAAAGGACCACCTGAGTCACCCTGTGTTCAAATATAAATTAAATTAATCTCATCATAAATTAAAAAGTAAATCTCATTCAATAATATTCAATGCATCGTGTCCGGGTGTTACTCAATAAATAGCATCATTAAATGAAAGATTTGGGGATTACTTAAATAGCATCGCTATTATCAAAAAAATCAGGTTCGATTGGTACAGTGATGATCGATATTTTTAAATATTTTTGAATTTAATAATTATGAATAATAACATGTTTGTAAATGATAAATGTAGAATTATACAATGTGAAAAATAGAATTTTCTAATATTGAAAATTTAATGCTACTTTCATCTCAATTAATTACCTATGATTATTATTGTTAAATAGAATATTTGAGTTAAAGTGAACTGGCTTCAATACTCAACACCTATCTAAAATAGATTTCAGCGCAAAATATTCGCTGTAATAATTTCGTTATATTGCCTTGACGCGTTTGACGTGGGGAAAATTAATTTTTCCCACTTTGGTACGATTACTATAGATCATTGGAATAAATCAGAATAAGGTAAAAACAATTTAATACAAGCGAAGTCGATTTACCTGACAGGAATCTCGTCCACCTTCCTTGTAACCCGCGCACAAAAAGACATCGTGAATGGTTTCGCGTCTTCCAGCCGCTCTAAACCATCGCTGACACCTCTCATTGGGAATTACCTGAAAACAATTGCCTTATATATAACTCAAATTTCGCACACTTGTGTTTCTGTGAGATATCATCATTTAAAATTTATCCCTAAGTTCGGTATATCAATTCTTCTCATTTCAGAAAATTTGTTTTTTTAGGTCTTTAGGTTTTTTAGATTTTTATAAGTCGTAAATCTTATATTCTAGAATTAATATACAAGACATACTATATTACATATATGGATATAGATATAATATACTATATTAGAATTAATATATATTAATATTATAGAATTAATATATATTAATATTATAGAATTAATATATATTAATATTATAATTAATATATATTAATATTATAATTAATATATATTAATATTATAGAATTAATATATATTAATATTATAGAATTAATATATATTAGATACATAGATATAAATATAACATACTATATTAGATTTAAATATATATTAATATTATATATTAAATATATAAATATAGATGTAATGTATTATATTAAAATTAATATATAAATATATCAATTATTTGATATTGTGTTTCGAGGAGTTTTTTTTTTATGGTCACAGATGTACATACGTACTTCGACGTCAACTTCTTGAAGAACTGTCGGCGCCGAACTTTGTCCGTGTCTGGTTCTACCCCAACCGGCGACCGTTGCTGTACGTCCAGAAATTTTGAGGTTCTTCGCTGGTAAGCAGACAGGTACGATATGTTGCTTGAACGCCACTGTTCTCGACAGTTTCACCAACGCCACGTCATTCCGGAAGTCGATCGGCGAATATTGCGGATGAACCTGTTATTTTCAGTAACAAAATCTATCTTCACACAAGAACTTACTGCCTTCACGCAAACTTACTGCCTTGCAATAATTTGTTAGACACCGCGCGTCGTTCACAACTTTTTCTTCTTCCATAATTTCCATCGGGATCTTTCAGATTCGTTATCACTTTACGATTTTTTCTATCTGTTTTTCAATTTGACATTTCTCCCGCAATCAAGTTTTACAAATTTATTTGTTAGAATAAGTATAATATACAAGAGTTAATGATACATAGGAAAAATAATATCATCTGCCATTTTTCAAACTTTCGTAAGAAGCAATAAAAAGCCTAGTTTATATGAATTATGTGAATTATTGAGTGTCAGGACTGTCTTGAGAAATTTTTTCTACTGAAATTCTTCTTGTGTTCTTCTTACGTCGTTATTATTATAGCTTTCACTTTATGATTATTAGCAAATTATAAAAAGAGGAAGTCTAAGTTGTTTGCTAGATTTAAGTACGATGTTCCCTCAGAACAGTCGAGTGTAAAGGATTAATCTGTGCATTCTCACCACTTTACGATGCACAATATGTATAAGAAAATATAGGGTGTGCTATTTTTTTGTAGAGCTTTTAGTCTCAGCCCGTAAAAATGTGAAAACCATAAGATCTTTCTACGATGTCATACATACGCGAAAGAAATTCAAGATTGCAGCCTCACGCTTACCTCTTTCCTTTCGACGTTAAACTCTTCGTGCAGCAGTCGTTCGGACGCATCTCTAACGTCCCATTCACCAAGACGTACTTTCAGATTGCCATTCGGTGTTCTGCGTGAAAAGAAGCGTTGATCATTGCCGTTCAAACTGATAATTACGAATTTCAAAATATGTTCTAATTGCTAGATGTTTCTTCATACTAACGTTGCGACACAATGCGCCGCGGTAACAACCCATCTGTTGTTCAACAAAGCACCGCCGCACGACAGTTTCTTTGATAAAAATCCAGACTTGATGATGGCGGCCTACATTTTCAAAGGAAATAGAATGAGTAATAGAAACCGAATTTATTAGAAAATTTATAGTCTCTGGTCAATAAGAATATTCTCTTTTTTCTTTTTTTTACTTTTTTTTAGTAAAGTTAAAAATCATATTTATTAATGACAAAGCGTATATTAATCATTAAAGTATTATACGCATACGGTCTTCTCGTGCTTGCGCCAGAGATTTCTTTTCGTATTTATTCAAATACTCAAATATTCAAGTACGCAAAATTAAATTTATTCAAATACTCAAATATTCAAATGCACGAAATTAAATTTATTCAAATACTCAAATATTCCAATGCGCAAAATTAAATTTATTCAAATACTCAAATATTCAAATGCACGAAATTAAATTTATTCAAATACTCAAATATTCCAATGCGCAAAATTAAATTTATTCAAATACTCAAATATTCAAATGCACGAAATTAAATTTATTCAAATACTCAAATATTCCAATGCGCAAAATTAAATTTATTCAAATACTCAAATATTTAAATGCACGAAATTAAATTTATTCAAATACTCAAATATTTAAATTAATACAAAATTAATTTAATTTTCAGAGACTGTAGATTTCCTTCAGAAATTTATACAACTCGACTCTGTCGAATTTCCCGACAAATACCTGCCATGGGTGACTACCGAAACTGGAACTGTGCCCACCCACGATTCTATTGCTCCTCGTGTAAAGTTCACCGCAGCCTGCAAAGCAACGCAAAACGAAATCGGTGTCGCATGTAAGGGGAAGAACGCAGCTTTAGTTTAAAAGGTAAAGCAATCGAATAATGCGGTATCTGATATCGATATCGAACGCATGTTCGATGGTCGTCGATATTGATACCGATGACCACGATCTTTCTCGCAATTGAACTTTCTCAAGGTCTCGTGCTTCTTACCTGCGAGCGTGTTCTTTCTGCGAATACGCACGCGGTCACCGGCTATTTCCTTACTTTTACTCCTTATTTCTTTCGTTTCTTGTCCGCTTTACTATCCTTCACCTGTCTATCCTTGATACTTGTTTGTCGTTGTTGTGTAATAGCGATTTGTAATACAAAGCCACATACATGGAAACAGGGTGCAAAGTGATGGACAGAAAAAGAGAGACTTCAAGCGAAGAAAAGTGCTTCCTTCCTTTCTCATATATATATATATATATATATATATATATATATATATATTTGTTTTATTAAAGATAAAAAGATAATTGTCGTCGATTAAATTGCACGAATTTCAAAAGATAATCCTGCTCAGTCACTATTTGTGATAAATGTTTTTAACTCTGTTATATTTACATTAAGCTGTGCTCAAAATGGAAGAAACGTTGCTAACATTGCAACTGACTTTATTAAAGAAAAAATTCCCATAAATGTTGTAATTAGCTTCATCAAGGGTTAAAAGTATCACTTTTTATGGTATATTATATTCTATATATTTTATACTTTAATATATATTTTCTATAGTTACATTTTATATTTTAATATATATTTTCTATAGTTATATTTTATATTTTAATATATATTTTCTATAGTTATATTTTATATTTTAATATATATTTTCTATAGTTATATTTTATATTTTAATATATATTTTCTATAGTTATATTTTATATTTTAATATATATTTTCTATAGTTATATTTTATATTTTAATATATATTTTCTATAGTTATATTTTATATTTTAATGATATATTTTATATTATACTACAATAGCATGACATTTCGTATTGTGATATTTTTATATATATTTCTTATATTTTATACTTTCATATAAAAGGCTTCGTTAATATTATAACTAGCTTTATCAGAGAATAAAAGATCAGCACTCAAAACATCAGCAAACAGTATAACAGCTAACAGTAAATATAACAGTGTCAATCCAATTTTCATTCACCCCTGTTTTCCCTTTCTACATTATTATATCTCCCATTATTGATTCATCCTTGGAATTCTTTATCATATAATATTCAAAGCAAGAACAATTGAATCGTCCTGAGAAAAAACTCAAAATGTAATAAATATTAACGTTCATTAACAGTAAATGTTGAGAGACCGTCTATTACAGTAGCATAAATTTCAAGTTCTGTAGTTACTTTACTCGTGAAAACTTTGAAACCCACCCCCAGTACGCATAATATGATATATTCGCATAACAGTGTCGCCAGTGATCTCCAAACTCCGACGAAAAAGAAAAAAAAAATAAGCACAAGTACGAGACATTCGATCTTTTTCTTTTTTTTTTTACGTGAGACTACGAATATTGGTGCAAAACTCTTTGATATATATATATATTGGTGCGACTTCATGCGGATTACCACGGTATTTGGAATAATCCACGGAGTTCGAGGCGTCCTCGTTCGGCGTGTGAATCGCCGAAACGTCGGGATAAGCGGCCTCGTATTCATCCTGCGGATAATCAAGCTGCAGCGGGTGATAAACCGATGGACGATTCGTATACACTGGCCGATCGTAATTCCACGTCTGCGATGACTCGTATATGGTCGTTGGTTTGTTCGCGATGTCGGCGTACAGGTAGCTCGTCGTCCCGTGCTCGTTCTGACCGCTATACGTCGGTTTGCTCGGCCTTGCCGCGTTCCCGTAGATTTGCACATCATCGTCCACATAGGGATGCTGATTCCCCAAGTTTAACGAGATCGCTACGTTGAAACATTCTTTCGTTTTTACCCTTTTCCTTCCACCAATCGTCGATATTCCCGATCAATTTAATTGTACCTAATCAAACCACTCCCGTCCGCCTCGATATATATGTATGTACATGTTTCGTGTCACTGCGAGCGAATCTCCTTTTTTCATAACTTTTCAGAAACACATCGGAATAGAGTAACACCGTACGGTGTCATTAGTCTCGTACCGTTATCAGTGCACGTGTGTCGTTTCCTTTTCCCTCGACACGTCAAACGAATCAATCGACGTGAATACAAGTCGAACAAGTGGACTTTTGACATTTGGAACGTCTCAAAAAGATTGGTAACAGAGAGAGAGAGAGAGAGAGAGAGAGAGAGAGAGAGAGAGAGAGAATGTAAAGAAAATTGTTTTCTAAAAGAACGATTAGAAAATCTTTTTTTTTTTTTTTAAAAGGATTTTTAAAGCTTCGGTTACGAATAATGGACCGAAAATATGTTTTCATTGGCGATAGAATTCTGTCTCGGATATTAAAAGGAAATTCTACTCTTGTTGCTTATGGTAGTATGCTGTAAAGTGTTCTTTTGCATTCGTCTCTGCAACTGCGTCAAAGCATTTCAGCCGTAGAGTCATTTTCTAACATAAATTTTGCGGAAGTTGATGAAAAAAAAAGTACCGACAATGAATTCGTTTCACTGATAATTATCACGAGAATTAACGAGTTTCCCTCAGCTACAATTGTTATAACTAGACTGCAGACTTTTGTGGAAACGTGTATTTCTGACGGAATTTTTAATTTTGAAAAATGATAGAACCAAGATTGAGAATCATACACATACATACAATTTACAAGCGCTATACTTTGGATATTTTATATATATTTCCATTTTTAAACAAATCCGCAGCTTAATCATGAAATAAATTTCCTTCGATCATCGCCAACGAAACAAATTTTTCGTCACTTACGACCAAAATCATTTTAATTAAAAAGACGATTGTTGTCCTGGCGAACATTTTCATTCTGGTAACAATGGTCATGATCTCTAATGTTTGAAATTGGATATGTTATGGAGAAAAGGATTCAACAAATATTGTAAAGATTCGATGCGAACTCACTGGCATTCTGCAGTAATCCGACTGTTGGTCGTGTTATTTTATCAGGTATGTCGTCGTCGTCGACGCAGCAGCTCCATATTAATCCTCCGGAGCAGAGATCGACTGGACGACCACCTCCGAGGACGCAACTAATACTCAGGCCACAATCGAACGTCGTTCCTTTGTACGTACACGTTTGAGGTATCACTGGAACAATACATAGTTCCTATGTCACTAAAATAATACAGTCATTCCTTTACACTTAATTCTACCGATGATCTTTAATTTTTATATTTCACGCTCAATTTTGTACGTCGGATTGAAGACGTTGAACAATTTTTTTTTCTTTTCACGACTACGATGAATCTACGACTACGAAGTTTAAAGATTGAAGTTTATACAATGACCCCGGAAAATTTCTTTCTTCGCTATTTTACTGAAATTTGAACATCAGACGAATGTAACAAAAGAAATTTATATTCAGACTCAATGTTCAAAGTTCAATCTTTAAGTCTGTCGTAGATTCAATCGCGAAAAGAAATTCTCAATGTTTCTACATACTTTGATTAGTTTACAGCATTTCCGAGAAGGAAAATTCAAAAATTTTCCATCACTCACTATGTCATGTAAAAATACATCTTGGAATAAAATGAATTAGAGACTTCAGAACTTTAAACGAAATTCTAATAGTTTAAATATTCGAATATCAATAACTGCGAATATTAATAACTGTGCATTTTCAATAAATATTGCTTCAAATTTTACCAAAATAATAAAAATAATCATGCATCATTGCACTGTTGCTGAAATTTTCAAATATTTAGAGTACAAAACGTAACGTAATATATTCCTATAAAGGGCTTCTGCAATAAATATTTAAATTTCTTACTGAGCCACCGCGTAAATTGCAACAAAAGCCATTTTTCAAATTAATACTTTAATACTTCCATGCCGATCGCTCTACTCTATCGTTCTACCTTCGTTCTACCAACGTTAACAAAGATTTGTATTCTTTTTGTGTATCCTGTATTCTTTTTTTTTTTTTTTTTTTTTTTTTTT
>NW_025110247.1:26090-36817 GCF_011392965.1 Frieseomelitta varia
CTTTCCGTGGAGAAGCTGTCGGGTAAAAAAACCGTTTTTTTTTTTTTATCCTGTTTTTTTTTTTTTTTTTTTTTTTTTTTCTTTTTAAACCGTCTCGTCGTGTCTCGTGTCTAGCATTGTTGGTCGAACGTCCCGACGCTTCGTCATACAGTGCCATAGCATTGCTTTTCTCTCGGTCTGTTTGCTCGGATAAACACATGGCTGCTTTCGTTTCGAATAACGATTTCATAAGTGAAATCGCGGATTCAACGCATAGTGACGAGATCGAGCCGTAAAGTCGGACAGGAATAGATGCTCGATCGTTCGAAATTGTACTATGAATTGTACTATCAGTGTCGTCAATTATTCAATCTTTCGCTGTCCAATAACCGAATAACCGATCGTACATTGTCCACTGTTTGTCGTCATGTACGTAGATACGTGTTTCTTTTGTCATTTCCTGTTTCTTTGCTTTATTTCCCTACTTTGCTTCATTCTGTTTTAGAATGTAAGAACATTGTGACACATTTCTCGCCTGTTCATCTCCTATTTTGATTTGCTCTACTTCCAAGCTTCGTGTCACTTTCCAACAAAAAAATCACGATTATTATTACTCCCCCCCTCCCCGTCTAGATTTCTGTCAATGCGAAACCTACTTCTACCCAACATGTCCATCAAGCCATTCTGCAGATCGTTGTTATGACCGCGATGATCCCCCGTGTAATTTCGCTTTTTCCTCAGAGCCTCGACGAGCAGGGTGCCTTGCTGTTGACTCGTCAGTTTACGTCTTCTTCCTTGCCTGTGACTCGACGACGCCGTTGCCAGCTCCTCGCCGTTCACCTTCTTCTTCAACCGATCGAGGAAACTTTGAAGATCGTTCTCCTCCTGGCCGGTGCCATTCGAATATCCACGTCGTCCACGAACATTGTCGTCCAAGCTCGAAACGTAATAACTTTCGCTGTCGTTGCCACTGTCGTCGATCGTACGCGCGTCGCGTCTTCCATCGGCTGTCCATCTTCGAAAATTACGATTCTCAGCGATGTCGTCTTCTTTCCTGCGATTGCTCCTGACGAACAGAGCTCTCCGTATCGCGTTTCGAGATCCGTCGTGCCGATCCTCGTGGTCCTCGTCGTTCCACGAGCTCTCCCCTCTCGAGTCGAGACACTTTTTCACATCGAGGCACGGTTCTCCCTCGAACTCCCGATTGCCGATCGCTGTCAGACTATTGTCACTCGTTTCCCTCGGACTCCCCTCGTCCGACCCTCGTCCCTTCGTCCACGAATTCAAATCTCGCTCCACGAGCTGCTGCTGCCGCCCAGTCGGTAACAACGTGAACTTCTCTGACCTCTCGTTCTTCCTCGACCTCTGCAACTTCGTGAACCAGTGGTGCAGATGCGACAGGGACGGTGCAGCGGAGGCGGCCAATGAACGATGATCGTGGGTCGCCGCATCGTGATTAGTGTACTTGAGCGCGGTGGCAATTGTTACTATCAGGAACACGTGCACCGTGGCAGCGACACTCATGGTCTCTCCCCGATCTGTGGTCTTTCTAATTCATTCGGCGGACAAATTCAACCATAATCACGCGCGGTCTCCACCGCCTCGTTGCCTCGACGAAACTTTCGATCTCATCGGGAGTCGAACCGCCTCGAGAAGCGCGCGAATTTTCGATTCTTTTGCGTGGCGAATATCCCGCCGTCGACATTTTACCTTCGTCCCATCAAACAGACCTTGATCGATCGTACGTATCACTGGGATATATATTATAATTCCGGTAATCGAGGCACAACAGTTGCTTCGACACACAGTTCTCGATAGTCTCTCCCTCCGAGGAGAGACTCGCGCGACTCGACGATGAACCGATGAGATAAGGTAGGTGAATATCGGAGAAATCTGCTCACCTATCCGCAGTCGCAACCTTTGCCACCTTGCTCATGACACGAATGTGCTTTCGACGCTTTCGTCGGGACACCCGGACGATACTAATTGCCGCCTAAGTCTAAGCTCGTGAATTGATGCGTTCCAGCGACCTGGCGAGACTCCGCCGGCATCCAAAGAAGCGTTGCTGGCTTTCACCAACGTCTCAGCTTTCTCATTGCTACGATAGCGTGTCTTCCCTGACATTGGTCCCCCACCTTTTCGCCTCTTCTTCACTCTCTTTTGCTTTCTTCCCCCTACCTCGTTGTCCTTTCTTTCTTTCCGTTGTTGTTGTTGTACTCCTCTACGTTTCTTCCTTTCCTTTCCCACGAACGGTGCACGCACTTGGTTGACACGTTACGCAGGGCGACCGTGAAATTTTGGTGAAAATTTTGGTCGACCAAGTTGCGAGTGACTTCCACGTATAAAAATATTTGGTCGATCGAATCGAGGATCACTCGTTTTGAATTTTTATCAACCACTATGTACGCATGTACACGTGACTATAATAATGCGGTTTTTCATGCGAATTCAAGGATACAAAATTGTACAGATACAATTATATGCGTATAATTTTTTTTTCTTGGGAATTTTTTTTTTTTTGTATTTGTTTTTAGATTAGAAGGTTTATAAAAATTAGTTAGATCCTATCTCTATATAGGTTTCTAACGTAGCTAACAAGATTGTTAGCGTATTTTTATATTTTATAATTTGTATATTAATACAATTTTTGTATTAAATTATTATTTTTTATTAACATTAATTTTATTATTATTTGTATTAATATAATTTTTATGTTTATTTTAATTATGAAATTTCATCAGGATTGTAATAAAATACGTATTGTATTGGTAAAATTTGAAAAATTGGAAATATACGCGAAAGCTGAGAGATAAACAAAATAGACCGAATAAATGGGAATCGTTTAAATGTCTATCTCATAGATAATTGTATAAAAAAAAAAACAAGTTCTCAACAAAGCATGCACTATCAATATCTTTAGGAGACTTCAAAGTCATCAATATTTTTTTTTTCTTTGTTAAATATATTCTTTATGCTGCTTGTTCTCTATAGTAATTAACAGAAATAATTAAAATATCGAAAATAGACAAGTCACCCTATACTCAGTAGACAAACCGAGAAGACAAAAATTAGAACAAGCAGAATGAGACAGGAATGAAACAGCGATTCGTGTCGTCAAATTTTTTCAAATTTCACGGTGTAAACTCGCATAAAACTTACGTCCAAGCTCGTCGAAAAATCGTGTCTGTCCTTCTGTGTCGATTACATTTTCCATTGCAGTTTCCTTCTTTGTATCTAGATCTAGAATCGAAACGTGTAATTATGTTAGTACAAGAAAGAAACACACATGTGGCTGACGTTCTGCCAAAATCTTTTCATCGTATGAACAAGACTTCTACTTGATATAATAATTTAATAATTATAATATCATCATTGTAATATAATTATTGGAATAACAATGTTATAATTAAACTAAACTGAAGTTTTAATATACATGAAGTATGTTATGATATTTCTTAACTGGTATCATTGAACAATTGAGACCAATAACAATTTAAATTTAAATTTTAAATGTCATCTCTATATTATGGAGAATATAAAATATAATATTAAATATAAAATTTCAGTAACCTGACATAAATCATAACAGTGTGTCCAACAATATGAATTTTTATGGATTCTCTTCACACTTTGTCACCAAACTTGTGAATGTTAAACACGAAGAATATAAAACAAACAAAATAGAAAAATACAAAATGAAAGAATTTCAATAATATATCATAATAATATAAATATAATATATTATAATATATTATACAATAAATATAATATATCATAATAATATAAAATTTCAATAATATGTTATAATAATCCAAATTCTAAGAATGTTTTTTTCGAAAACTATAGATATTTATGTTCAATTCGAATTTTTTTGAATTCTTTTCATATTTCGTTCGAACATTGTGAAAATGTTAACCACGCAGAATGTAAATTTCTAAATTCCTGTCATCTATATATATAAAAAATATATATATCACAGTAAAACTACCAAAGTGGTGGTCAAAATGATCAAATGATTATAATTTTTGTCAGATATCTTTTTTAAAAGATATCTAATTTTTGTCAGATATCTTTCTTAAAGGTTTAAATAATATTCAATATTAAAGGTTTAAATAATATTAGGTTTAAAATAGGAGTTTGTGTACTCTATTGAATTGTAAAGTTTCCCTATCTTTGTTTTAACTTTAATGTCCCTGATGTTTCATGTTTCGATCGTCGATCGGTAATTCCAGTGTTAGATATATCAAGAACGATCAACTTAGTTAGACTCACCGAAATTCTCTAAATACCGGTCATTTTTCCTGAAATCGGCTTGACAGTAGAATCCAACAAGCAGCCAAACGAGAAGCGAACTTGCCAGCCGATTCATTTCTCTTTTCTCTGAGCGATCTGAAAGAAGATCGATCGACGATGATTCGGCTTCGTTGTATGGGTGTACCTCTCGTCTGGTCGTTCACCAATGTTCTACGAATCGAAAATTCGCGCAGTGTCTTTTTCCTCGAGAACAGGATTCGATCCCTCGATCTTCTACGAACGTTAACTCGACGATATTACCGATCGATACTTGCATAGCTCCCGTGATTTATTCGAACAGACTCGCAGTAAAACGTTCAATCGATGATCTTGCATATTCTTCTCTCTCTTTCTCTATCTCTCTGCGTGTAAATTACATTCCGGTCGAATCAAGTTTCGAAGAATAATTAAACTAAATTCTGGAGGATACCGTTGATCGCATTTCTGTTTTTTTTATTCGTTTGTCGACAGTGGCTTGCGAGCCGTTAAATAGTAATTAAGCAAGATAATTTTATGATTAGATTATTCTATATTTAGAATATTATTTATTATTTATTTAGAATTATTTAGATTATTTTATTTAGAATTTTATTTCATTTATGATTAAATTATGATTCTATTCCTAATCAGTGATCGTCTTCACAGAGTGCGTGTCAGCTAGGAAATATATAAATTTCTATTTTTATTGTTTATAGATTATTTAGACTTTTGTAAGATTATAAATCTCTAGAAAGTTCTTTCATTCGACGATCATAATTTTGTAATAAAATAAAAATTCTATTAAGAGTCAACGTCTTTTCAACAAAGTACAATAGTCTAATCAGGAAATTTTGATCGAATTTATATTTGTATATTTTGTATTTGTCGACGATAATCGAAACTTTTGCGAAATTATAAATTGTCTGGGCAGTAGTTGAGCGCAAAAGTTTTTTAATAAAGTAGTCTCTAAAAACTCGTGTCTTTTTTTTACAAAAGTATACTTAAGAAATTTTTATCAAATTCTTATTTTTATATTTTGTATTACATCGATACAATTTGAAATTATAAGTTGTTTAAACGCAAAATAAAATAATCTCTAAGAGGCAGATCTCCTTCTCCCAATGTACATCTCTTAATTAAGAAATTCATATGTAATTTGCACTCTCATAAAATTACAAATAGTTGAACAAAAAAAAAAAAAAAAAATTCCGTAATAAAATTTCCTTTCCTTCGACCAAAAGAATTCTCATCGAATTTCTGTCTTCATCCGAATCCGAATTTACATGCAAACTGTCCAAATAACAATTACACGCAAAAGAATCTTCCAATGAAACAGCTCTCTCGCAAAATGCACTTCGACAACAAAATTCTCCTTCGGGGGAAAAAAAAAATCGCTACGACCCTAGCCAAGACCTCCCTATCATCCTCCCTTCGCGAACAAAACTTCACGTTTCAGAATCTCCTCGAGAAGAGCCTCGTGACCAAAAGAAAAAGAAAAAAAAGAAAAAAAACTAGAAAAAGAAAAAGATCCCGCGAATATTTAATTTTCGTTTCTTCGTGCGCGCCTTTTTTTTCCATCCTGTGTACCGTCCGTGTACCGTAAGAGCACGCGAAGCGTGGCGAGGAGGCATTCACACGTAGTGGTTGGGTCCGGTAGAAAAGTGGGTCGGGAAACCAGGTCACCGAAACAAGTGGCACGTCGTCTTGTTCGTGTGGCCGCTTCGTAACACGTTCTCAGTTCCTTACGACCTGTCCCGCGAGCGTGGGGCATACGCGTGAAACCGTAGCATCACACCGTTCGGTTATTAGTGAAAGTTAGTCCCGGTAACTTTCGACTTTGACAATGCCGATTTGACTGGCTCGTACGAATCGGCTCGTCCAGCTGTTCCTCGCTGCCGCGATTTCCATCTTTCGCCGAGCGTTTCCTCTCTGCGTGTTCTCCACCGCTTCCTCCACCGCTTCCTCCACGAGGACGTTCGAAAAAAGGGGCCTGGTCCCGACGATAAACGCGAGCATTCGTCGTCTCACACTGGCCACTGAAACCGGCGAACGTCCCCTCGATCGTCGGTCCTTTCGCAAAATCTCGCCCGAAACATTGTACTCGACAGTTTAATATTACTTTTATTTAAATTATTGTTCCGCTTGTTACTTGACCTTACTATGTTAAATCGTTGGAAATTTTATTATTATTATCTCGATTCTCACTATTGGTCCTCTGTCGTTAATTTTCTGATCATCGTTACTGTTACTTTAATCGTTATTCGTTGTTACTCGCATCAGGTTACGCGTATCAAATTATTATACACGATATTGTTTCGATACTTTCGCCGTTGGCATCTCGTTGTTATTTCAATTGTTTAGGTACAATACGTCAAGTTGCACGCACGTGTAATATGTTCACTGATTGGACGATAATCGAGCCATAAACGGAGGATACGAATTCTTCGCAGGACACCGCGGTGTGTTTCGGTTTCAATTATGTTTCCATCGCGATCGGAATTCACCGTGACGTCTTTCCTTCGCCAATCACCCGGTGACACTGCCCGAAGAAAGGAGGAGATCCTCGACATGAGGTTGACTACTGATGAGGAACGGAAATACAAAATCCGAGAGAAGACCACTCTCTCTCTCTCCTGATAGCAATTCCTTTCGTACAGCTCTTCCCGCTATTACCCCTCCACTCTTCTTTCTTCCCTTTCCAAATCGTTATCTTCCTCGTTCGGATCTTCTTCGTCGTCGCCGCGGACGATTCCTCCGCTTACTTTCAACTCGTATCCTGCAAGTATGTATGTGTATGTATGTACGTACGTATGTAGTTATCGAGTTAGTTAATCATTCGGCGGAAATTCTACTCTCGTGTACAGACGTTTTATAGATGTATACAGGATGTTCAGTTTTTAATCTTCTGAACTGTATCAACATTGTTCGAAGAGCGAAAGAAAAAGAAAATCTTGCTGTGCTTCGAGGGGAAAGCAATTTGGTGAAACTAGTTTGTTTGTAGGTAGAAGCGTATAGAAAATAAAAGAATGCATTGATTGGTATAAGGTTTCATTTGTGAAAATTAGATTAACTTTGAAATCTTCCACAAACAAATCGATTTTACTTCCCCTTTGAAACATGTGTCTGAAATATTCTTTTCGAACAATAAATAGTTCAGAAAGTAATTCCGTTTACGGATTAAAACTGTATACTATATACGCATTGATATTTGGACATTTCTAAATTATCGTCTGCAATACAATTGATTTCCTTAATTTCTTTAATTAAAGAGATTTGGTTTCAGAGATCTCATTAATTCTTTAATTCAATTAATCTCCTTAATTTAATATTTGTTAAAATGCGTATAGTTAATATATGAGGACACAAAAAGAAGATGTAACATTCTTTAATATTAATTGGATTTTACAGAACTTTTATCTTGTACCTTTTTATCCAGAAACTAATTTTTATCAACTTACACCACTTCTGTATTAAATGGCTTATATTTAACCCTTTAAGTACTGCGTATCATAAAATCACACAACTTTGTCATAGGAGCAGAATGTGGAAAAATCTTCGTGTACTTGGGTTTATAAATCTGATAAGATATATATAATAGCTCGTAGAAGTATTCGTGCATTTATCACAGAAAACTTTACCCTACAGGAACTCAAGAAAATATATGAATACCTACTAGTAGCAGAATTTTTGTGTATATATTATATTATACTTGTTATATTGTTATTATAGAACATTTTGACATTTCATTAACGTACGTAATACGATAATATAAATAATATTATATTGCGAAAATAATATTGTAAATGTAAGAATATATTTCATCAGAATGTACTTAATTATAATTCACTCGATAAAAATAAGGGAATTTTATACATGTATTTGTAGATTTAGATATATTTCATAATAATAAGAAATAAAATAATAGTATAATAAATGGAAATTCATTAATAATAATATTAATAATAAATGAAATTTTAATATAATTAATATATTATGTAATATATCTATAATATACCTAAATATATGAAATAATAATGAAATTTTCATAAATAGTAATCGTTACATGTGTTAAGCTTGTATTACACATAAAAAGCCGGAATACTAGTTCAATTTGTCGGAATATTTGTCAGAAAAACTGCCAAAAATCCAACATATTAGTCCTTGACTATGAAGAAGAATAATTTTAAATTTTAAACTATAAAACTGGACTTGCTTTACAAAAAATTTTCACTGATTCATTCATACCGATTTCACTTGTACTTCTTGCCCAAATATTACATAAAATACTGTAATCAATATCTTACCTAATTTTCTACTTATTTATCTACTTATCGTTTTATCCTTTGTTTTCCTTTCATTTTTTTATCTCTCAGTTTTGTATCATCAATAAATTTATAAGTTTTTCATTAATATTTTCTCAATTCTACCTTTATCTATTCCCACGTAATCCTCTAAAAGACATTCAAAATAGAAGATATTCAGAATATTACTAATTAATGATTTCCTTCGTATTAACATGCACCGGTTGGATCACCCCCTAGGATAGGTGTCGGAACTAATTTATATTGTTGTCCTTATCGCACGCTGTTGCTCTCTTTGTCTACCGCGCGAATATGTTTGTCGCACAATATCGCTCTCTTTGTCTACCGCGCGTGTATGTCTGTCCTTGTTCCACGCTATCGCTCTCCTTGTTTTTTCGCGCGAATATCTCTGTCCTTGTTTAATGACGCTAGACAAGGAAAGCAATATTGTGCGACAAGGACAATCTTCGATCTATTGAAAAAAAAATTCAACTTTTTACATACACTTTTTTTTAGGACAAAACACACATAGAGAGAAAGCGGGGAGCCTAATTTTACGGAGACATATAAAAAAGTTCGCAAATTATTCCTCTTAATTAGGTTTTTTTCGGTTAATTAATTAGTGCGAACTGTCACAAAATTGACATGTGGCGCCATCTACCGGTAACTCAGTAACCAATTATTTACAAAAATACTTATTTCTGCATTTTACGGGTCAAATGGGGTATGAAAAGAAAGCTAAGGGTCTAATTAGGGTAATACAATCGCCAAAGTTCACAATTCATTTCGCTAAATTAGGTTCTTTCGCAAATGAAAATTTCTCTGTTTTACGGGGTTGTAGTAATTATGTTGATAATTCAAATTTATATCATAATACTACAAATAAATAATAACTCCGTAATTAATTTTAGTTGTTTATATAAAAATATTATCAATATCACAAAATATATAATTACTAATAATTTAATGAAGATTACATAATGGAAGTTAAATGACGAATAATATCTACGAATGAAAGTTAAATAACGAATGAAGAATTTCTACTATGGCTACAATATATATAAGTGTCAGTAAACATTTCCATGATGATAATAAAATTAATAGCTATTTTTAAATATTCTATTGTTCATATTAAATACACATCTCGACGGAACGATTTAATGAACATAGATGTCGTTGATCTAAATTCTTCGAAGTAGAGGTCGCTACNAGGGTAAGAAACACTAGCGCCGCGTTGTGGCAGACCGGTGGAACTAAACACTCTATAGCCACATAAGGGGAATAATTAATTTTAATTTTTCACGCTACTAATTTGCACTCCACGAGCATATATTTGAAAGATAATGCTATCAGTTACGTTCGCAGATAAATCTTAATCTAATATTCGCTATAGTTTGCGCGAAATTATGCACTCAATATTGCCACTACTACTACGTAAACAAAATTGAAACATTCTTTATATACGCGAGAAATTTTCACTTTATACGTGAGAAATTTGAACTTTATAAACAGAGAAATTTTCATTTGCGAAAGAACCTAATTTAGCGAAATGAATTGTAAACTTTGGCGATTGTATTACCCTAATATTGTTAGACCCTCAGCTTTCTTTTCATACCCCATTTGACCCGTAAAATGCAGAAATAAATATTTTTGTAAATAATTGGTACCACTGAATTGCCGGTAGATGGTACCACATGTCAATTTTGAGACAGTTCGCACTAATTACGAAAAAATCTAATTAAGAGGAATAATTTGCTAACTTTTTTACATGCCTCCGTGAAATTAGGTTCTTCGCTTTCTTTCTATGTGTGTTTTGTCCTAGAAACGTGTGTTCTTCCTTGAGTTAAAGCCAAAAATGCACGTATTATCTTAAAAATTCAAAGCACAAACACAAATCTAACAATTGATTTAAATGTTTACTTGTGACCTTCTCAATGAGAACTTTTTTCTAAATAATTTTTCCGAGTAATTTCTGGTTAAACAATTTCTTACAAACGAGATATGCTTCCTTCCGTCGTTGTAAGTGACCCGCTTAAAAAGTCGGTCGTAAGAAATATCGATTATGTTCGAGAATCGTAGGAAATACATAGATTACGTATTTCATGCTATAATCGCACGAAATGTTAACTTGAAATAAAAAATAAAAAACTTTGATCTAAATCAGTCACACAAAAT
>NW_025110247.1:38873-72504 GCF_011392965.1 Frieseomelitta varia
ACGTATAAACTGTGTCACGTGTCTTTGTTTATGTCTCCGTTTTCCGTTGATCACGACTCTCTTTTCTAAATTCTTTAAAAGGAGAGGATATTTATAACAGATAGTTAAAGGAAAGTGTCATTTGAGTTGAGCGGACAAAGTTGTAGTAATTAACGAATTTCGTAAATTTATTGTTAACATGGATCAAATGGATCGGGATACACTAGACTCGTGTTGCGAGGAAATTATACCTAAAATAGACATGATTCAATTGTGGCCAAAGCTTCTTCAAAATCAAATTTTTAATAGAGATGACGTGAATGTTCGGCGTTGGGAGGTAAGAAAATTTTGATAATGTAATGAACAATTCTTGATTGAAAATTATGTTATAGAATGATTTAACAAATTAATATTCTACATTTTATAACAATATTCTATATTTTGTATAGCAAAATCTGACAGAAGAGGCAACTATCCGTGATATATATTTGACCATAAAAACACGTGGACCACACGCTTTTAGTGGGCTTATTATAAGTTTATGCCAAATTGGTCAGGAAGATTTGGCAGATATCTTAGAAGAAAGAAGATATAGACTTTGTAATAATGTCGCTGAACAAATGAATCATACTGGAGAAAGATAAGGTAAGGTATAAAATTCTCCTAATTAGCCTTAAATTGTTTTGTACTTACATTCTCTTTTTCATTTACTGTAACTGTCATATTTTTAAAGAGATCACAGGGTGACTTTTTCCGCAATATACAAGTATTAGAAAAACCATTACAAATTTCTGTACGAAAAGAGGAATCATTTGAACTGTTATGCGTCTACGATTTTAGAGACCCTACGCTTGCTTTTTAGGTTTTGTTTAAGTATAGTTTATTTATATAAAGAATGTTTCAATTTTGTTTACGTAGTAATAGTGGCAATATTGAGTGCATAATTTCGCGCAAACTATAGTGAATATTAGATTCAGATTTATTTGCGAACATAACTGATAGTATTATCTTTCAAATATATGCTCGTGGAGTGCAAATTAATAGCGTGAAAAATTAAAATTAATTATTCCCCTTATGTGGTTATAGAGCGTTTAGTTCCACCGGTTTGCCACAACGCGGCGTTAGTGTTTCTTACTCCGTAAAACAGAAAAATTTTCATTTGCGAAAAAACCTAATTTAGCGAAATTAATTGTGAACTTTGGCGATTGTATTACCCTAATTAGTCCCTTAACTTTCTTTTCATACCCCATTTGACCCGTAAAATGCAGAAATAATATTTTGTAAATAATTAGTACCACTGAGTTACCGGTAGATGGTGTCACATGTCAATTTTGTGACTAATTTTTTCGCACTAATTACGAAAAAAACCTAATTAAGAGGAATAATTTGCTAACTTTTTTATATGCCTTCGTGAAATTAGGCTCTCCGCATTCTTTCTATGTGTGTTTTGTCCTAGAAAAACGTGTATTCTTCCTTGAGTTAAAGCCAAAAATGCACGTATTACCTTAAAAATTCAAAGCACAAACACAAATATAACAGTTATTGATTTAAATGTTTACTTGTGACCTTCTCAATGAGAACTTTTTCCTAAATAATTTTTCCGGGTAATTTCTGGTTAAACAATTTCTTACAAACGAGATGTGCTTCCTTCCACCGTTGTAAGTGTCCCGCTTAAAAAGTCGGTCGTAAGAAATATCGATTATGTTCGAGAATCGTAGGAAATACATAGATTGCGTATTTCATGCTATAATCGCACGAAATGTTAACTTGAAATAAAAAATAAAAAACTTTGATCTAAATCAGTCACACAAAATNTCGTGAAAAGTTCTCTAAAAAAAGGAAAGAAGACGGTACGACAAAAATGGTATGGGAGTTCTGAGTTCGTGGGCCAAAAAAATACATTGTGTGCGAGGTCTATTCTTATACCTCGTCTGTGGTATAATGACAAAGAAAAAAACGTATAAACTGTGTCACGTGTCTTTGTTTATGTCTCCGTTTTCCGTTGATCACGACTCTCTTTTCTAAATTCTTTAAAAGAAGAGGATATTTATAACAGATAGTTAAAAGAAATTAATTTAACGTTAATTTATTTAGTTAGTAATAGCAATTGTGATAAGATGCTACTTATGCAAAACGATTGATATCAAAATTTTTTACTTAGGCTATGAGTCATTTTCATCAGGATACTGGTTCATGTTGTTGAAATGTCATCTGAGTTGCGGACAAAGTTGTAGTAATTAACGAATTTCGTAAATTTATTATTAACATGGATCAGAAGCATCGGGAAACACTAAACTCATGTTGCGAGGAAATTATACCTAAAATAAACATAATTAAATTGTGGCCAAAGCTTCTTCAAAATAAAATTTTTAATAGAGATGACGTGAATATTTCGCGTTGGGAGGTAAGAAAATTTTGGTAATGTAATGAACAATTCATGATTGAAAATTATGTTATAGAATTATTTAACAAATTAATATTCCACATTTTATAACAATATTCTATATTTGGTATAGAAAAATCTGACAGAGGAGGCAACTATCCGTGATATATATTTGACCATAAAAACACGTGGACCATACGCTTTTAATCGGTTTCTTGTAAGTTTAAGCCAAAGTAGTCATGAAGATTTGGCAGATATTTTAGAAGAAAGAAGAACTACACTTTTTAATAATGACGATGAACAAAGAGATATTAATCATGAAATTACAAAGGATAATAATATAAAAACTGAAATTACAAAGGATAATAATATAAAAACTGAAATTACAAAGGATAATAATATAAAAGAACCTATTTATGTTGAAACTGAAGAAGGGTAAGGTTTAAAATTCTCCTAATTAGCTCTAAATTGTTTTGTACTTACATTCTATTTTTACTATAACTGCCATATTTTTAAAAAGACCACAGGGTGACTTTTTCCGCAATATACAAGTATTAGAAAAACCATTGCAAATTTCTGTACGAAAAGCCACATCATTTTTAGATGATGCCGCATATGAAAATGTTCAGACATATCCAATGCGTAGCAAACCACATGGACTAGTCTTAATAATAACAAATATTGATTACGCGCATCCAGATAAAGAACCTAGAACTTCGGCAATATATGACGAGTTAAATCTGAAGCAGCTTTTTGAGCAAATGGGTTTTCATGTTTTCTCCTTCTGCAATCTAACAGCACAGGTAAATATGGATATATTTGAAAAATGGGAAACAAATGATGAATACGTCATAGTTTATTTATTTTTTTTTTTTTTCAAGGAAATGCTAAACGAAATTAAAGAATTTTCTAAACATAAAGATCTACGTAAGGTGGATTCATGTTTTGTTATAATTAGTAGTCACGGTAATATTAGTACTCAATACGAAATTACAGAAATAGAGGGTGTGGAAAAACACAATTTGGACACAATACAAAGTCGTAAAACAATTTTATGTGTTGACATTTTAAGTTATTTTACTGCAGAAAATTGTCCTCATCTTGCAGGAAAACCAAAAGTTTTCATTTTTCAATTATGTAGGCAAGTGTTTAAATTACTATAAAAATTATTTTCATGGATACATATATTGGTAGTGTCTTATTACCTTAATTATTTTTCTCAGGGGTGCAAAGAAGCAAAAGTCAGTGAAGGAACCTAGATACACAACAGATATATCCAATTTTCAACAACCTCTTGATGAAATGATTCATTTTAGGAGGAATAATAGGGAAATGTTAAGAAGTTATGAAGATATGCTACTTGTATATGCTACTCTTCCAGGATATGTTGCTTTCCGAGATACAATAACTGGTAGTTGGTTCATACAGATTTTATGTGAAGTATTTATGAAATATGCTCACAAAGCTCATCTTCAGGATTTACTAAACATGGTGAGTTAATCTTACGAAAGTATATTAATGCCATTTTATACATTAGTTACAATTATTATTTAATACTTCAGGTTGATGAAAGATTAAAAATTCAAAGAACGAATGGAGGAGAATGTCAAACATTAACGGTAACATCGATCGGATTCAATAAACATTGTTATCTCAATCCTGGTCTTTTTCAACAAACATGATTATAGAAACTTGCCATTGAACAAAACGCGTAATTTATATATGTAGATTAATACTTTTTATACAAATATTATCTGTTTTTAACAATTGATTTAAATTGGACAAATTTTATACATCGAACTGCGTTGCATTGTATTTTTATTATAATTTTATAAAATATAGTAAGAAATGTGTAAACTTCACGTATTTTTTTTTTGTATGTGTGTGTGTGTATGCATGATCTATCTACATTGCTCAAAATGTTTTAAATCTGTGATGAAGAACGAATGGTCATAGATATAGTAATAATATGATCAAAAAGAAAAAATAATAATGAAATGAATAAATGAAAGGGAAGCAATATCGAATTGAAAGAAGCAATAACAACGACGAATCGCAGATTGACATCCAATTGCATTTCTGTACAATAGCACTTCAATGTTTATGTCAATTACAAATACCGAGATTTATTCTGGATTTTTATCTTTAAGTAAATAATTATTTGCTTAGTAATCTGATACAGTAAAAAAAAATTTAAGGATAAAGTCTTACAGCCACAATAATATTTGCGTTAGATTTTTGCATTGTATGTCGTAGTTGAAAGAGAAAAAGGTGTTTTGAAGTTAATACCATATGCCAAAAACATTTGTCATATCTCGATTTATGTTCTAATGATATTACAGTTGTAAATTATAAATTACATGCTTAACTATATTCTAAATTTAGATATATGAAAAGGTTCCAATACTTTTAGATCTATTTTAGATAAGTACGTCACACCGTGCAATTAAATAGCGGAATTTATAAAAATTAAGGAAGTAATGATAATGAGAAAAATCTATGTTATGAAAGAAAAAAAATAGAAAAATTGAACTCTTGAGAAATTTTGCAATAATTAAACAATTAAAATCCAAAATTACTATAAGTTTTAATATAATCAACTGCATTTGGGTATGTCTCCATAAACTATGCTAAACATATTTTCCTTTATGTGCATAATATTTCTTGTTAAGCTGCTGATTGTTTCGGATATGGCTCAAGTGAATGTTAATGATTCAACGTCAAGACCATTGAATCAAAAAAGGAAATAATTCATCAAACTTATTTACTAAAAAGTCGAGAATGACATCCTCTTCTTAGCATAATTTCGTTCTGTTTTTTTGTTTCTTTCTTTTTAATACAATCCTGTACATCATCCAATAGAAATAGGATATGAAGCTAATGTTTAATACAAGGATTGCGCGTTGGAAGAACGTGGTTTCTTAATCTTCTCTAAGTTCTTGATTACCAAATCGTGCAGAGAACAATAACGATTACGGACTTCACACATAACTAGCCATAAGCTTACATATTCTTTCTCATCTAATTCTTGAACTGCTCTTCTATAATCGCTGATGTGTGGATACTTTGCAACTTTACTAACAATTTTGCCTCTAGAGATAAAATACCTAAAAGAGATATAATTGTGCGACTATAATTTATATTTTGTTCAAAGAAGAAACTTTATTATATTTTATTCTGAATATTATTACTATCTACATTACCTTGATATTTGATCGAAAAATGCGGCAGCCTCGCTTTCCACTGATTGTATTTCAGCAAGTGTATCTTCTTGAATTGATACACCAAAGTTGTTACCATCTTCGATTTTTGGAATCAAAAACGAGATCCACATTTTCAGCTGAAAATTCAAAAATTAAAATAACTGGCAAGAATATTGAAATTTATATATGCTTTATAGAATATATACCAAATTAGAATCTTCTAATAGTTGTCGAATATAAGGTTTAACTATGTGAATAAGATCACATAAGGGTTTGTTACATGGTACAGGTCCGTTTGGTAATACCATCACTTTGGTTCCACTGGTATCATCTATACTATTGTCTACCTTTCGTTTCTTTGCAGCAGACTCATTTTCGGAATGATTAAGAATAATAGGATCTGGAATGGGCACATTTAAGTCTTGATGAACATTTGACAATTTCCTATTACGGAAGCCAGGGGTTTCCAATAATTCATTCAACTTAACAATCTTCTCTGGAAATCCTTTCAATAACAGTTGTTCAGCCTAAATAAATTTTACACATGCATGATATAGTTTATAGCAAATGAATTACAGAGAACATTCGGAGAAAATTCAAGTAATTACCTTTGTCTTTAAAGAATCTTTGTATTCTTGAACCTGCAAGATAAACTTGAAAGGTAAATGCATTAAATAAGATGGTTACGTTCAGTTCAAAGTTGGTACTTTGTTTTAATTACATTTACGGTATATATATATATCCTAAATATAAATAGAACAAGATTATATGTAATAGCAGTTACAGGTAATATATTTATTTTACAAAACGAAGTCCATGAACTACTCTTGAAACGTTGATTGAAACAACAAACGGGTATAGAAAGTCGTAGAAGAGAATCGAAAGAAGAATTCTAACGTCGATATAATAATACAGATATAGTTTTGTGTAAGTATTGAGATAAGCTGACTGTCCAAGGCCAATTATTACGAATACAAAAAAAAAAAATTAAAAAACTGATGTGCATAGATGTTGATAAAATGATGCTGAGACTTTTGAAAATATCAATAACGGAGCAGCAAGTATTATTTGGAACGTAATGATGCCGGTGTGTTAAACGCTGCCATTAACCTAAACATTTATGTTAGTAGTATATTAAACGCCAGATACAAACGATTTAATTTGATACCTTTGTTCTCTGTAGTTCCAATTGTAATATAAAAGATTTTACCTTCTGTGCTGTAGTATCCGCCATTATACACTCCATGAAAAAAAAAAGTTTATAAAATATAACCACACTATCCCTTTGTTGTAACGTACAACTTCAAACAGGAAGTCGTGGCGAGTATTCTTACTACGCCATCAAATCAGAATCTGTAATGTTAATGCAATTACAACAGCCTTCTCAAAATTTGAATTTCTCTTTATCCGTGTGAACTTATTTTTTGTTCATCAAAATCGAGATGTCATAAGACCGATTGACAGAATATTATAATCATGATCGTGTGCCAAGATGTACGATGATAACGCAAAATGTCTTTATTCTTTTGCTTTTACACGTACTAATTGGTATTCTAATAGAAGTTTTGTCTGAATTTGAACAATTTGAATCCTCTTTAACAAAAATATAGAATTAAGAAAATATAATTCGATAAATTGTGTTCGTTGTGAAGGATGTAAGTAGTGTTTATTGCACAAAATAATATTTTGATTGATTATATCAGAAACTAAATCAATACTTACTGTATAATGATTTATAACTGTCGAACAAGGGATTGGATCAACAAATAGGGAAGAGAAAAAAAAGGAATAGTGCTTCATTGGACATGTTAAAAAAAAATTGTAATTCCTTTCAAAATAAACAGCATACAATTTTACAAATATTGAATATATATATATATTATATATATATTCTTTTTTTAACGTTTTGAATAAGATAAATCGATAAAATGTGTCGTTTCAATTCTATTACCATTTTGTATTTTATATTTTGTACATCAAGAATCATTTTTTTTCAAATCAACAAATGAAATCTGCTATACATGATTGTATAACACGTTGTATAGACGTTGTTGTTTAGACATATGTAATAAATAAGGCTAAGTGAGTTTCTTCGCTTTTTGGTAAAGTGTATCGACAACCTTCCCCATGCTGTGTATAGTGTCTAGTGCAATCTCGTAAGTCTTATCACGCGGAGTATCTTCGAAAACGATTAAAACACCTTCACCCTGATCGAGGACACCCCTCAATTTTTTATCCAATATCATTTGTGAAAGCTTCTTCTCCACTTGAGTAAGTGGCAGTGATATACAGGTCGCGATATGACTGACCTAAATAAAAGAATGAAATTGCAAGTGATGAAATTTTAAATAATCAACTTAAACTGATCTAAGGTAAACGATGTGTGTACCTGTACACGAGAGTAAGGTTCAACTAAACGACACAGGTTTTGCTCGAGCATCGCATCGTAGAGAGAGCCGAGATGAGCACGCACGATCACATCATCTTCCAGTTCCTGGCGATATTTTTTTACAGCTGTCTGAAAATCCGCTAATGAACGTCGGTGGCTTGCTTCAGCAACTGCCCGCATTGCGTCTAAATCCCTTCCTGCGTATTTAACAGCCAATTTCCCCGACATAATTGATTGAACATCTTCAGGTGTACGTAACATAATTTTTGAAAGCAGCATATATTTCAAAGCTGTTAAGGCTTTCGGGCTTTCTACGCTATCGTATCTGGAAAGAAATAAAGTAGATTAATCAGAATGCATAAACATAAATATGGCAGTTATCCTTAAGTACAAGGTACGTTGAACAAAATAACCTACCCTTCAAATGCTTCATAAAAATAAGAATATGCAGTTTTAAAATCTCGCTCATCCGCAGCATGTAAAATCCCAGATTGTAAATCTAAAGCAGCTTGCATTTTGGGTGGACAATAAATTGCATTAGCAGTTGTTCTAGCACTGGTAAGGGCCGCCCTTGCTTTTGCTAAATTGCTTAACGCATGATAGGTTTTACTTTCCAACAATTGCACCTCAACCAAAAGTTGTTTATCATCCAACTTTTTAAGCTCTTTAAGTAAAGCCGATCCCAACTGTAACGCTTCGCTATACATTCCAGTATCGAAATATAATGCTATTAAACGCGCTTCTAACGACTGCCTTAAAAATGTCCTACGTTCCTCCTTTGCCCATTCTATACATTCTTTGCACAGTTGAACCTGCCAACAAATGGGAGGTTGTAGTGAATTGTTCATGAAAATGTGATCAAAATTATTTGCATACTATACCTCAATGCCAATCCCAGCTTCTAGGTCCAGGAAAAAGTCTACTAAAGATCGTACAAGCTTAGCAGCCTTTGCTTTGCTGATCAAGCTAAGAAATGGTCTTGTAGCTTTGATCAACTCCGCCAATTCTTTCGCCTTGCCTTCTTTCTTGTAAAGTTCACCAAGATGTAGAATACCTTGTTCTTTCACCCGAATGTTATCTTCGTCATCCTCCGTAACACCGATACTCGGATCGGAGACGATTTCACTTAAAAGTGAAATACCTTCGCTACGATTCGTCATCGAAACTGCTTGTGCACGTTCGAACAACATTGCACCAGCCATTTCAGAAATTGTCACCTTTATAAGAATGAAAACGGATCGGATAACCTTTATCCGAAATGATTGACGTTACTCTTCAAATAACTGATCAAATTTGATAAAAAATTTTCACGTTCTACAACAAATTAAAGCTAATTTGTTTCAACAGATCGAATGCCGCATGAGCTTGTACGCACAACTATATAAATTTTATAAACGTTTTCTGTTTGTCACTTTATTCGCAATCCGTTTCAGCCTCGAACCACAAAACACATGTCACGCTACTACGTGGATCAAATCAGTCGCAGTAAGCTTGGAAACTTTCAGATTAATGTAGATTTTTCTCAATCATCACTGTTGTTCATTTTTAATTGACGTGACTTCTACAATGTTTTCTCGTTATATTTAAAACTTGTATATTTTTATATCTTTTTTCTTGTTAAATAATTTTACCATGAGTAAGCAATCAAGAGGGATGAAAAGTACAAAGAAAGGGGAAGAAAAGAGATAGAATGAAAAAAAGAAATGTATTACACGGAAGATTCCAGATCAAAACTGTATATACATATGTGTATGTGTGTTAAACAAAATGTAAAATAAGATCAATGTACGAAATATATAAATATATGAATGGTGAATGGATACAAATTTAAGATAACACAAAAATGTAAACATTTCCTTAAAACGTTTAATGGAAATTGTTATTTAAGAAAAATCGATCCCAACTACGTTATTATTATCATGTCACAGTTCCCTATAACAAATATTACTAATGAAACATTTTCTAAATTGATGTACCATGATCGTAAGTTACAATTTATATTGAATATGTTTATTTAATTAAAAGACAATATCTTGTTTAAAATAAAATATATATATTTACAGGTAATAAAACAAGATCTAATTTACCATTTCAAATAGCTCTGTATGTGAACCTATGGCTTTTCCCAATTTGGCTGTTGATTTCTATTGTAAACTTGGATGCAAAAGTAATTATTTGTAAAATCGTCATGTAATATAGCTTGAACTTAAATATATTAATTTTATTTATTATTTTTTTTTACAGTACAATAATTTGTCAAACATTTATAAATTGTTAGCTGTAGCAACATTTCTGGTACTTTCGATTTTTGAAAGTTTAAAATTATATTTAGGATACCTGGGAAATCTTACTGGAAAGGTAATCTTACTTTATTTGCAATAGATTTTGTTAATCTTCTTTATAATTGTTCGTTATGACAAGAAAGCTGTTGTTAGATTCCAGAATTAACTAGTTGTTGGTTAATCTCAATATTAATACAACTTCCCTTAGAGGCATTTCTTCTTTTTGATCATGGGATATTATCTCATTATAGCGAAACGTTAATCAATTTTTTCATGGTTTGTCTTCTTTTTATTGAAATTATTACAGGCATGATTGCTTTAATGAATTTGGCAGATCATCGTGCTAAAGTATTTTACTTAATGCATTTATATGATACATGTACATAATGTGAATGTCCTAAAATAACATTATAACTAGGAATTATATATAGATTTTTGAGCAAATATAAGTTAAGTATAGTTATTATACAATACACTAGTGTATTATATCACAGTACTATTGTCCAATTTTACCTTCTAATATTCTTAATTAACATGATACTTAATGAATACAATTTTAAGACTAACAATATTTTATCTTGAAGGATCAAGATTATTAGCTTTATAAAATGACTGTATTACTGACACATTTTTTTGTAAGCGCTGTAAATAAAATTCCATGTTTTGTATAACAGTGCTATTCTCAGTTGTTTGTTTATTAGTAAGTGCTTGTAAAAGTTGTGAACGTGTAGGCACCATGAGCGAAAGGAGCTGTTAACGAAAAGTCGAGAATTATAGTTAATAATCGTATATAGACAAAGAAGAGGTTATTTACAAAAATTATTTATAATTTTTTTGAAAATTATAAACTTATACCTCGTCAAATTCAATACGCGATTACGCGTTGCATGTTATTCTTGAAGATAAAGTAATTGGAAATATGATCATACAATGAAAAACGTGTTTATATAATAAAAAAAATGCATTTTGCATAATAAGAGAAGAAAGAATAATCTTTTGTGTGTACACCTTGGTGGCAAATATTGACTTACGTCAAAAAGTTGTTGCGCCATCCAGCCGTGATACGGTTCTAAAGCTTCTTTATAAGCTTTTTTTAAAAATGCTACTAAATCCTCTGTTGGTGTAGTTGTTTTGGCATCTTCGATAATTTGCTCGAAAAATAGCAAAATCATATGCAAACCTCTGGAATTCATACATTATACATGGAGTTGCGGTTTAAGTAATAAACACAATAAGCGATAAAGACGCGTTAATACACTTGACTCAAATTGAATGGAATCTAAGCGAAAAACTGGAGAGAATAAAAATGGATAGAGTTGCACGCACCTTGTTAACCACATTAAAGCATCCGTAGCGATTAAATTGGTTTCAGTATTTTTTTCAATTAAAATCATGTCTTGTAGAGTCGCATTTTTTTCTTCGTCCTTTGCATATCGGGTTGTGAGTTTCTAGAATAATGCTTAGGTGAGGCTTACGTATGTATATATGATTATCTTTACAAATGATTACATTTTAAAATGTGTACTTACATTAATGTTGCCTTGAATATCATATTTAACTGGAGCAAACACTTTACCAAGCTTTTCTGAAATTTATCGTATACTTCTTTAGGTCTTTAATTTTTGTGTAGGTTATGTACCATTGATTGTAAAGGTATGTAAAGTACATACCAATAATTCTTACAATGCCTCGTGCTGCATCCAAAAATTCTACAGTTTCTATTTTGTCGTCTATGATATTTGGAAATAATACTTCGATTTCATTGGCAAGCACATCCTTATTATCGCCAGCACTCGAAGAAGGTGACAACATAATTCTGTGTTAGGATAACGTAATTTTAGTTATAACCACAAAAAATGGTATATAATAACAGTGTTTTTGTTTTAAAATATGTTAATAGTGTTTTTTCATACTTTGTTGGTTTTTGCCTTATTACAGAATTGATCAACAGTTCACGATAGAATCTGTGTTGAATATTTACTTTTTACAATTACTACACATAACGACAGCATGATAAACTAATGATTATTACTAATGTTTTAGAACGTAATCGATAGCCTTGAAATATATTTCTTATCATTCTCTTTTTTCATATTTCTATTTCCAAGGACAAAACATTTCTACCAGTGTGTATGTAGTATAAGAACATATAAAATATATTTCGATTACGTCGTTAATTGGATTGATTCTACGAAGGTTTCTTAATTAGTAATAGTATCTGGTAAAATTATTTTCACAATTTTATTAGTTGTCTCGCATTTTGATACTAGTTATATCTACAAATTATTATCGTCAATAAGGCATCCTAGTTACTATCGTGTAACTTGAAGTTTGTAGAATATGTCGGTTATTAATGTTATTTCTCAGTTGAAAATGTTATATCAAACTAAATTCGTAATTATTATACTATACATACCTATAAATTTCACAATTTTATCGCATTTTCGGTAATAAGAAATTGAGATTCTAGTTTTTATATTCATCCTTTCCGTATTGTAATTGTATACATTCGTTCATACATTCGTACATATAAATATTAGTACAATATATTTTTTTTATCAAATACAATGTATGAATAGTTGCTACAAAAATTTATATTTGGAATGGTATTTACAAAAGGTGTTAGAGAATTTAATGAAACGAAGTATTAGTAGCATCGTATGAAAATTCTCATTTAAACATACATACATTTCTCTCTCTCTCTCTCTCTCTCTCTCTCTTTCTCCTGTATTTCTTTATGATTTTATTTTGTTAGAAATAGTATACACAGGACAATAAATTTTTCTCAAAGTTCAATACGGAAAGCAGTTACGGTTTCCACAAAAACCGATAAAACTGGGAAAAATGTCTCTTCAAATATATATAGTGTATTAGAGAAACAAGCTTATAGGAAACATTGATAATTAGAAAGCAAATACATGTTGAGCTTGAAGTTTGTTCAAATTAGCGTTATTAAGCATTATCATTAATCGTATCGCTTACTCGCTATGCGAAAATTACAAAAAAACAGGACGTTGATTCATTGGCATCAATTTTGGTGTTGGCTATGTTCCCGTTTTTAAGGTATAAAATCGTGGCAGAGTGACAGTGACCTTAGATACTTTAAAACGCCGTTGGAAGTGGATATTTCAGAACATTGCCAGTCGAATCTTCAGCGACGAGAGTCAGCGCGGTAAGACAGTGAGGCGGAGCTGGTGGAACTAACGCTTCCAGAGGTGGTCGAGAGCCTGGAAATTGTCGAGAACCGACTACCATTCCACCAGATGTTTCTCTAAGCTCTATTACTCGTACTCCGAAACGTGATCTTACGACGTTCCTATAAACAAAAGCAAATATATATATGTACATATAATTGTCGTTTTCCAAATTATAGTAGCAGCAGAACACACTGGGTAGAGCGAGTGATGAGTGCGTGTGTACGTTTCTGGATGTGTATGTATTGATGGATCAGTATTTGAAGAGAAATGCCATACCTCTTCCCATCGTAGTCGATGTCATGGAAAGGTCTGTTATAAACGTTGTCCATTTCGCTGTTGAACCATCGATGATAAGCAAGAAACGCAGCGCAAGACGGTGACCAAAATGTACGATCAGTTTGCAGGTTGGAAGGAGTTTGTTCCGTTGCAGGTTGCATGAGACTCTTAGAGAAGGATCTGTTTAGCTCTGGACTAGCAGGTGCGGACAGTCTGCCTGCGAGCAATCGCGAAGGACTCTGAGAAGACGAAGGACGAGACGATTCAGAAAGAAGGCGATTTCTTCGAGGACTCGCTAACATGGCATATGGTTCTTGTATCGTGACCGTCACGCTGAGCGGTCTGCTTAGTGCGATTGTCGTGTGCTGAGGATCTCTTCGTAAAACGGGGTTGCGATTGAAATCGATCCCAGCCGCTCCGACAAAGACACGATCGACGTAATCGAATCCGCGGCCCATTATGCCTTCGCGAGTATGGCCGAGATCAAAAGTGTGCCCCAGCTCGTGGAGAACCGAGCCAAGAGTCGTGGCGAGGCATCCGCCGTGAGTACCACGATAATTACTATCGTCCATCAGTTGTTCCGTATCGATGACCGTGGCATCGAGGAATCTGGGCAGTACTTGCGCCATGCAGGTAGGCCATGTGTGAAGACAAGCCGAACCGAACAACGCTAATCCGCCTCCGCCGAGCGCGGCGTGTCCTTGCGTCCTCGCGAGGGTGTCTTCGTGAGTGCGTGGATTCGGAGCGCCTCGATATCTGGTGCAGGAAAGAAATGCGAGATACTTGCGATCTTTCGATGCCAGTGGGCCGGTCATCAATTCTCGTGCGATCAATTCCCAAAGTTCCCGCTGATTCATCGCACGGGCTCGATCGACATCGAGCATGCTGTGCATTACCAAACATTCCGCACCGTCCAAATCTCGTTCCAGTTGAAACGTTTTCCTTCCGTAACCCGCCTCCCTCAACTTCTCGGCGGTGAGGGTCTGCAAGAGTCGGGCACCGAGACCTATCCTTGTCGCGGCACTTTCCGGCGACCGATCCTCCCTTCGTGGACCTTGGAAGTAACCGTCGTGTCCGGCGCAGATCACGTAGACGGGCGTCACGCGTAGTCTTGTCGTTCTCGGCTCGTAAATTAGAACTAGTCCCTTTTTCTGACCTGCCACTTCTAGCTCCAACTTGTTCGGGCCTCGTGACAATTCTACTATCGCACGAAATTCACCGGAGACGATCGGCCACTCGGAGCTTTGGTTCTTTTCATTTCGCACGGTGATGAAGCTGTATGCCATCGAGGCGTGACCTCGTATCAGAGCTAAACTGTAACACAAGCTCTCTCCATCCGCCACATTCGTCACCGTTATCTCCTCGGAATTCCCATTTTCCGTGGACTTGCATTGCCGACTCTCCCGTTCTAATGGAAATTGTCTATTACCTTCGTAATAACATTTACGTTGGCATTGTTGCTGCTCCTGTTGCCGTTGCTGCTGCTGCTGTTGCTGCTCGTGAAGAAGATTTGTCAAATTCGTGTCGGCAAGTACCTGCGAAGGTTTTTACATACAATTTCAAGATGCATTGGTGTTAAATGATAAGAAATGTTAGCAAGACGAGGGTCTCGAGGATCGAGCTAGGAACGACGAACGATGACGAACGGTGAGGGCGACGGTGACGACGATGAAGACGATGACCACGACGACGAGGAGAGAAATGAAGACGACGATGAAGACGAAGACGGAGTCGAAGACGAAGACGAAGACGAAGACGATGTTGTTACCCCCTTTGAGACGGAAGAATAACGTTTAATTAAGAAGGTAAAGAGAATACGGTTTTGTTTCATCTTTTATTTTTTACAATCTCGACGAGTGAAAAAAGAAAAAAATTCCACGAAGAGGTGACCGTATCGATAAAAAAAAAAAAAAAAAATTAATTCCAAGAGAGGTGCTGCTATCTCGCGGTGATTCAGAGAAGCTCCGTTTACGGAATAAAATCCTCGATATGTTGTTTCCCATTTCAATTTTCGTTCTTTGGACCGCGTACCGTCGCGCACAAAATGCCGAGGGGAATGAAAAATAGTCAAGTCGATTTACTGACAACGACAATGGGAAGTTCCGTTCAAATCGTAACAAGAACTGGCTTTCAATAAGAAAAGAAAGGTGAATTACGTGCAACCACTAACAGGAGTGCGAGACAACTACTAAAGGAACGATGCGTTCGATTCAAACTCGAGGCTCAAAGGGGAGAGACTTCGCAGTTAGTTAACGTTGGAGAAGAAAACGAGTCGAAGAGTAAACGAGACGCGTCGATCTGAGAATTATTCGAATTATCGAATTCGCGTTCGGTTGTTGGGAAATGCGCGTGCCTCTGACAAGAGTTTCAAGCGGCGACAAGCTTCGCAGCTTTTCAGCCTCGGACTGTTTCCACTTACCATTGTAAAAGAAGCGTGTCGAAATAGAGTAGACGTGCACGTTAAAAAGGAAAGGGAGGAAAGTACGTGCTGAACGATCAGGCTCAGCCGGCTCCGTACATACGGAGAGAAAGACTGTGGCGCCGAGACGATGATGGACGGCGGGTTGCGGTACTATGGCGTCGTCGCAGCGACGCATGCAGTCGCGCACCCGCACTCGCGTTTTCTCTTCGTTCTCCGTTCCACTACTTTCGTCTTTCCTTTCTTTCGCTTTACGCTAACACCCCCAATTCGCGTAATTCTTTCCCTTCCGTTTATCTTTCTGTTCGGAGATTTGTCTCGCCCTCTTTTCTTGGGAAAAGAAAACGAACGCGTAATTCAATTCCCCTCCCGTACGCCACCAATGATCGCAAATACGCGTACGAGCGTGCAAATTCTTTTCTTCCCGTGTTGTTTACTCACATATATTTAGAACACGAGAGTATTTCAATTATTCTTCACGAGAGAAGACGATTCTTATTGACGACGGAGATAAAACTACAAGTATGCAAATTTTTCATTTCTTTCTTGTTTCTCGCTAATTTGAAATGTTGATATTAACAGTATTTCAATTTTCTTTGTATATATATATATATATATTTATATTTAATTATTATTTATATATTATTATTATTATATGTTATTTGATAATTATTTTATTATATTACAGTAATATATATAAATAATAATTAAATATATATATAAGATAATTGAAATACTGTTAATATCAACATTTATATATATTTATATATATTATTATTATATGTTATTTGATAATTATTTTATTATTACTAATTATTATTTGTTATTACTTGTTGGAGTCTTACATTGAAAATGTTCTCGACAAATTAGCAATTTGCAAATAGTGAGTTTTGTGACAAATTATATTTTTCTAACATGAGGAGGTATGTTTAGCTTGTACAAAACCTAGAAGAATTCTTATTGCGTAATTTCTTATCTCAATTTCATGTTAAATTACAATCTTTTTACTAAAAAGAGAATGAGAGTGAAATATAAATATTCGAGGATTATAGTAGAAATAGAATACAAATGATAAAAAGTGTCCCCCTCATATATTAAAAAAAGTCTCTTTGATGAATAGAAATGGACAGAATTGTTTTCAAATCATATGTATAGTCGACCTTAGAATTTTTATTCAATTGAAGTTCTTAATTGAGGAGAATAGGAATCCATCACTATGTTTTTAAGTAAATAACGCTTTTGTCTTTCGATTATTTTGTTCTGATAATGATGGTTGTATCTCGCAATAATTGGTGCATTATTGTGCCAACAAAAGGTTTCTTTTCCTCGTAGATTGATGCTATGCTAGACAGAAAATTGTAGTAAACTACACAGTGTCGTGCTTGATTTGTGAGATGATTTCAATTGCGACGCTACAACGTTCGATCGACTAATCGCACATGCGTGTGATCACGAGTAGGGTTGATTCGTAAACGGTGTCAAGGATGAGTAACAACAAACATCCTCTCTGTCCACGATTTGAATTCGTTCTACTTTTTATGTTATGTACTGTTTGTAAAGCCTCATATGAATCAGTCGAATGAATCCAAGAAAATTGAATTCAAACAATTTGATTAATATAAATGAGATTCAAGGAATAGCGAGAATGACAAGCTGTTTCTCATTTCTCTTTCTTTAGATAAACAGACAAACTTTCTTTAGATAAATGTTCGCGTGTTGTATGTATTCTGTGTATTTTTGCATCTTCAAAAACCAGTGTACTGATAGACACTCAAGAGTATGTGTTAACATCATGTGTTACATTCCCAAAGAAATTTACACGTACAATGTCATACTTATCCGTCAGATTAATAATTAACGGTGTCACCTATGATGCAGATAGAATGAAGCTTAAGATTTTTTTTATGACGAGTAGACGTCTTAATGTAATAAATACTTATGGCCGGTAGCCTAGCACATATGTATCACATATGTATACGTACGTATGTGATACATAAGGATGCAAAATATATGGCAAGTGTCGTTGTCGTGGGGTTAGCGACCGTGAAAGTGCTCCCATGTAAAAGTAGAACGACAGTTTTTCAAAATCGTTGCGACGATTGCGTGCGCCCACAACCGACCTACTTGACGATCGGTCGTTGCACCGTACCTCAGTTTCCTTGGTTGTTGTGGACCTTTGCCTGTCCTCGAACGAAAAGTACTCCGATACGCGTGTACACTGTAAAAGAAAGTGCGATTTCATTCAAATAAAAGTTTCCAACAATAATGATCACGAGCGTGTCCGTTGTATCTCGAACGCGCGATTCTTGCACGTTTTCATTTCGCAACGTAAATCGTAGAAACGATGCAGCACGATCATAATCAATAAACAGTGGATGTTGCGCATTTATGACGAGAAACTAAAAAGTGCAAAAAAAAAAAAAAAATACGCAGAATGCGTGTGATATGCGAAATTATATGGGATGCATGTAGCACTTGTTATAAAATTTAAGTATACGTACATCATATATTTATATTAATATTATAATGTAATATTTATATATTTAGAATATTTTGAATGATTTATTAATTGAACTTAAAAATATGAATTTACATAAACATTCGCACTCTTAACGGTCAGTTCGGAAAACTAATTAAGCTGTTGGAAAAGATTTTAGAAAATTATTTTATATTTTTATAAATCTAAACATAGCTAAAGAAATAGATTCTAGTAACAAGTAGAAATAACAAGGCCTCTACTTTGCCTACTTTGACATATTCTTACATGTATATTATTTGTATTCGGTAGATTTTTGAAACTTTCCTTTCAGTTCTCTTTAATATCCAATTGCAAATATAATTATTTGATAGAAGTCTAATAACAAAGAGACGCTAGAAATTTTTTAAACAACCCAATGAAGGAACGTGTAAACGAATACGACAGGATACAGTGTACAATAAAAATGCAAGGAAGAACTGGAATACGTTTACGTTTCGTATCGGGCTGTCGCGCGTTCACATGCGTCGTGTGCGTCGTACATATGTATTTGCACACGTTTCCAAACTGAAAAGGTTCGCAGGCACTTATCCACTCGACACTTGTCCTATCCGGTCGGTCGGTCATGTGCTCACATACTGGATGGAACGTATTCACGTGTGTCGATCTGTATTACATGGTACTTGATACGGCAACGAACGAGAAACGGATGACTTTTCTCATTGAAAACTAGGTCGTACCGAAAAAACGCGACTTCTCCTTTTATCGTTATAATTATTATCATTGGCATTAACATTATCGTTACTGTTGTCATCATCTCTCTTTTCGTGTAAATGCCACGATCTTCAAATTTAATTAATTTCAATAGTTACATTCAGTTTAGCGAACAAAGACAAGATTTCTAATGTCTTGAGAAGACGTGCCAAAAAATGGTACATACGCTACGATAAGAAATCTTTCATATTTCGTTCAAACTTTTTCATATTTTCTAATGTTAGAAACATTTATTTCGTCTCGGGTAGAAAATGTAGTTTAATTCTTCATTTCCCTGCGAGACGCGACAGCATCCAGTAACAGCATCGCATTCTTCGTACGTGTCGCGAACGTTTGTTCAAACAAACTTAATTGGGCATTCGAGTTTTCCGCGAGCAGAGTGAGTCCGCCGTTCGAACGATAAGACGAAAACATACGAAAGAAAGCGAGACTATGAAGGTAAGCAGGGGAGAACGAACTATACCGGAGAGAGTAGGCCAATGCCAGTGTCAGCGGCACGGCTAGTAAGTGTCTGACGGTAAACCTGATCGTGAAAACAGAGAAACGAGTTGCACCGATTACGTTTGTCTTTCCATGATTTGTTTCGATACGATCCTGCACTACTTTACGATATGCACATGATAACCGACAGATCTTGCTTTAAATCATTTTTCATCGCAGTTAACGTGAAAGTGTGCGAAAAATACACGTCACAGAGGCATTCCCCGCAATTGGCGCTAATCCGAGCGATTTTCCAAAGTTGCGAATGTTCTTTGTTTGCCTAGAACGTAAAATAATTTCAGTTATTCTTCGTGCGTGTAGAAATTGATTAAATGGATGGTATAATAAACTAGTTTATGAAAATATCTTACGAAATAATTGATTAGATGCAATTAGAATTCCGAGCGTACAGTGAAAAACCTGTAAAATGGAGAATATAAGATTAGTGTAACTAATCTGATATTTAGAATATAAGAATTAGTGTAACTAATATTCTCAATTCCATTCAAAATCTGCGTACAAAATTGTCGAAATTATATATTCTAAAGCATTTAGCTTCATTAATCTCATTGTACGAGATAACTTTAACTTTGGTACAAGGATAAATAATACATAGAACAAAAATTGCAGGAAACACAACCAGAAGTGAACAGAATAAAAATTAGCAATCAGATATAAATTAAAAATATTAGTTGAGATAAGAAAAAGATTGTCTGACACATTTATAGCAATTAGGCAAATTCACGCCACGTTTGACAAGTTTTCAAACTTTCTCGGAAATGAAATCTCCAACGCAATTTCGTTGATTTCGGAGTAAATGATCTCTCAGAAGAGATAATGCCTCGTGTTTCCTCGTATTTTCGATGATTTGATTGCTTCTCTGTGAATTGAGATTTGTTGCAACGAGTGATTATGCGTCCAATTACATTTACCGTCACGTCGCGTTCAACGATATATCACACGTACATTTGCCTCAATGTGAAACGAGCATAAACGCAACGGCAGATTCTACTAACAATAAGTCTGATCATAAAGTATACCGATCAGTTAGTAGACAGGATTTTTTACTTCTCTTCTATAAATTTTTGATTATATTACTGTGGTAAATTTCACTGTAGAATATAGTAGAAAATAGATTATATATACTATAGAAAATCGATTCAACTGCTGCTGAGGGTTGAAAGATGAAAATTCAATTTATTTTGTTCGTCATCTTCTGATCTCGAGGTGGAGATTGTACACACGCTACGCAAGCACAGATTATTTGTTTATGATAATAAAATTCAACAAATGGATTATTAATTTATAATTATTATTTTACTTATTATTTAATTAATAATATAATTATTACTTACCTTATTAATTATTCTGTTTTATTAATTTATAATTGTTCATTATACTAGGTGTATATATAATATTTAAAACATAGCACTCATTGTAATAATTAATGGATAAAATACATTTTTGCTTTTCACTTTTTATCACAAATAAATGTATCAAAAGTGAAGGAAAAATAATGCTTTATGCAATAAAGAATTTATAAAGCGTTAATATAACAGGCAATGCTACTAAACATAAACTATACATGCAATTAAAAAATTTTATTATTTACAGTAAATACTGAATATTCAGAATAAAAAGTGTCTCAAGACTTTCGAGCGGGAGTGCAGTTCTACGTAATAAGACTATGCTTCTTTGTTTATGAATAGAACGAAAGAAATGGAACCTAAACGCAAATTTATTTCACCATATTGATTATTGTAATCTATAGTTTAGATATTTTGTTCTTGGATATCACGTGTATCCAGCACATTTTTCGCTTTGTTTAAATCTCTCGCGTAAATGCATAAATATCCTCCAGTGCAACTACGCATCATTAATAGTTGACGCAGTACAGGCGAATAGCCTCGGCACACCTGGATGATACGGCTCGAGCGAACAATAGACAAGTATACCAAGAGTATACAAGTAATACAAGTAGTATGCTAAGTGCAGGAGGAAGAAAATCAGCTCACATGCGACGACATCATGTATAGAATTCAAGATCAAGCAGTTATGCGGATTACGACACTCGAACAAATGGTTTTGAAACGATTTTGCCATTGGGTCGCACGACACGTAGATGCGATGTAGAAACAACATATTCATAAAGAGATTCGATGAGATCACGAACGAAGTTTTCTCAATGCGTACAGAAGGGAATTCGATCGAAAGGTTCATCGAACTTGTCGATTCGCGCGAACTATGCCGCGAAACTATGGGTAGACGGGTACGTAAGTTTCCTTGATAACTATTCGATGGATTCGTTGTGCAAGAATGATGAGAGGGTAGATGAGAACATTTCCCTTTCTTACATTTTCCTTTCTCTCTCTTCGAATCGTATCATCGATTTTATCATAAATATTATAGTCGTGTACGCGACGTTTCTTCATAGAGGAGTTAAATTAAATAAAAAAAAAAAGACCAGGTACTTTAATTTTGGAATTTCGCTATCGTTGTAAATTGGAACGATTGTTTAAAATGGTTGTCTAGGACAATTGAGTATCGCGGGAGCTGCTGTAGCTTTTTTTTGACGCTACAAATATTTCTATAATGAAAAATTGACTCGACCTCTTCGAACTCGTCGTCGCATGTGATAATTCGTGATGTCATTGATATTTCAGTAATGTACTTTTTCTTCGTTTCTCAACGATACGCTACTTATTTATGTCTCGCGCGATAAAATAAGAAGACGTTGTCACATACGAGGAAGAAAGCGAAATTGGATGTACGGAATGATGGAAACGAGGAAAACGAAGGAAATAAAGACTGCGAGCGAAAACTGTCCAATTATAATCATCGGTGGAGCGGGGCATAATTTATTCGATTGAAAATTTCCAGTCACGTTGCCTCTAAATAGCTTGGGTGTTTCACTTTCGACGCCTGAAGAGTAAAATTCATTCGGAGTGCCCCGAGACGACGACGATGACGGCGTGTTCGCTCCGTGTCAAGGACAACGCGTCTATCGTCGCGTACTTTCCTGAGAGCCAAGAAAATCTCCACTTATGATGCGAACGTTGCACGAGACAACGACAACAACTGCTATATCGGTCTTGTAACCGATCAATACGTACATCTTCCTTCGTGGTAAATTGATAGTTTCTTTTCCGAATTTGCTTCCCGTTAGATACCCTTTCGAAAGGTTGCGCAAGCTTGTTAATGTACAACGATCGAAGCTCGAACGGTTTTACTCGAATGATTCAACTATTTTTATGTACATGTCCCGTTCGCACACAAGTCACTAAACATTTGCTCGTTTCTAGAAAAATGATCGCTACAATGTTGGTATCTGCAATTCTCTCGCATAGTTCTTTCGGCCATTTTTCAACGTTAGAGGATATATATAAATTCTTATTTTGTTCTTTCAATTTCATACATTGGCGCGAGATTATTAATGATATTAGTGATTTAAACAAACGTGATTTATCGATCGACCAGTCGAAATTTAAAGTCTTTGAAGACTTTCAATCTTGAGCAGCGAGTTTATGGCGAGAGGAAGACCTGAAATGAAAAATTAATATCTGACCTCATGGGAATCATTTGACGAAAATTGAAGATATTTTGAAAAAAAGAACGACACTCGAACGCACTGTGAAATCGCGCAACATCGTGTGACAAGAAATTATGATCGCAGATTACAGACAAATAAAAAAAAACACTTGCAACTTGGAAAATGTAGATTATCGTTGATAATTATACAAAATGTGTAATTCCATTAATTGTTGACGAAAATGAAAAATGATTTACACGAAATTTATTGTTGTGTGTTCAGCTACGCTCTTCGACCGTATACCTACGCGGATGATAGTGATAAACCATAGTAATTGGCATATCTAAATATCTGCGCTTCGTGTAGAGTCGGAAATGGAGAAATGAAAGAGAAAGAGAGAGAGAGAGAGAGAGAGAGAGAGAGAGAAAATACATTGGTGAGATTTTTTATGTCCGCACGTCCTGGCAACGATCTTACAGAATTAGGCCGACAGGGTCTGTCGCCGATGTCCTTGACACGCTGAAAGTAAGACCAAGCCCGCGCGCGCTAACTTTAATGTCTTACGCAATCGGTCGTAGGTGTATCATCGCGAGTATCGTCAAAACTCGCATCAGCAGCATAAGCGTTCACCAAGTGATTATCGGTGGAAATACAGCAGTCCATCGTATTTTTGATATTAGTATCGTATAGATATCGATTGATATTAATAAGCATGTGCGTAGGAATGACTCTGGAAGTTCCGTGTGTAGTTCCTGTGTACATTCTTCTAGGTAAAATATTTACGGCGGCTCACGAAATTATTTCAACACCTGTAGAAACCTTTTACGAATATATTATGCGTGTTGTACGAAACACTTTGAAATTTCACCGGGACTATAATGCAATCCGACTGTCGGATAATTATATCACGTTGACGAATTTTTGTACAAGCTTTTGAAATACGAGCAAAGAGGGTACACGCGATATTCATAAAAAAAAAAAAATATGCGTGACGTGTCTAAAGTACCGTGCTTTCATATTCAATGTGATTTTTGTTATCCATTGCACGTAAAATACAGAGTTGAATAATTGTCGTCTAGTGGATATCTATGATTTACGAACGTATCCACATATTTGTTTCAGAAATGAAAAAATCGTAAAATGATGTAACAGAGTATTATTCAACTTATATGACAAAGAAAGTAACTAACGTATAAGGTATTATACATTGTACAATACATTGAGAACTTATCGAAGAGAACATAATTCAAAAGTTCAAAAATTCACATCAAACACTCGTGTTTCGTTAAAAATTAGAGGATTACTTATTTTTAGAGCGGAAGTGTATACGAATTTGGAATCGTTCGCAGAGATCATTTTCCGTACTAGTGAAACAAACTGTTGAAAAATGTAGAATTAAAAGGACGATCTTCCACATTGAAAACTCGGATGACCAGGATACAATCTGGCTGGCTGCCCATGTTTTTGAGGATACGAATGAAATTCATGGACGGGACACATATATACCGCATGTACATACGTAATAGTTCAGGCGCTCAATACGTAGGCGCCAGGCGTCTTAACGCTAGTGCTGCAGATATTTCATCTTGGCGTATTTTTTTGCGGAATGTATTATATATCGAGTCATGCTTATTGCAGTCAGATATACGACGTAAGCATAAGCATATGACGTCCGCATAAATTCGACGACACGAATCACAATACGAATCTTGTTTATCCAGAACTTGTCAAGAAACGAAGCAGTTTGTATAATTAGGATTCATTTCGTCGATTTTCCTCAGTATTTATTATTTATCAATTATGTATATATATCTTTCTGCAAAAATATATATACTTTTCCTGTAAAAAGAATATCAGGAATTTGGATGAAGTACGAAGAGAATTCCTAAAAATAAAAATTGGAATTGAACATAAATGTCTGCAGACCATTTATTAGAATTTTTTACTCTTAAATAATGTCTGTTATATTGTTAGATTATAGATAAACTGTTAGGATTACTGAAATTTTATTTTGCATTCTATATTCTTCATAGAGATTAGCAGTAAAGTTAAATTAAATTAAAAATTCGAAAATTAGGCAATCTAATTTTTATGACCCGCAAAGAGAAATCTACTAGTTTAATTATCGTTTTGGACATGGTTTATTATTTAGTTACGATTAGAATGGCCGCATTGCGTACTGCGACGTGTCTGAACAGGACAAAGCCCACCCCTCAAGGTTAAAAATCGGTATGTAAAAGTGATTTTCGTTCGTTTTCCCATACACGTATTACGTGTGTGTCAAACGAAAGCGTTACGTCTCCGGTTAGCAAGAATTCTCGCAACACTTGAACGGGTACGTTTCCGAAATACGTGGTTTCTCGGTTCGTAGTTACAAATCACGACCGTCGAATTTGTCGTGCTAATGACGAAAAAACCCCGGCGGGCGTGAAAGCGAGCTCTCTAGATGCAAAGCAGCCACAGTTAGATTTTTGATAGAACTTTTGAATTTTCGCAATTGAGAGAAAAAAAAAAAAGAAACGAACATCGAACCGAACGTAGTGAAACCGATAAAATAATCACTGGAACGCGTATCTCATTTATATAATACGCGTTTATAATTTTAATTGTATGATGTGTATTACATATATGTATGTATCATATGATGTATATATGTAATATGTATGTAAAAGTGTCCCGATATTTTATAAATTTTTTACAGGATGTTATTTTAATTACGAGATTACAAGTACAATGGAACTACGATGATTGTACTTTTTATGATATATTTCTAAGTAGAATAATTATAAATATTTCGTCATTTGACAAGCTTTATTTTTAGATTCATTAATTTCAGATTATGATATATTTTTAGATTCATTAATTCCAGATTATGATATATTTTTAGATTCATTAATTTCAGATTATGATATATTTCTATGTAGAATAATTATAAAAATATTTCGTCATTTGACAAGCTTTATTTTTAGATTCATTAATTTCTGTCGGTCTTGGAAACTAGAAACACTTCTCACGTTATATAATGCAAGCGATATTTAAATAGTAGATGTACACTGTCGCTCAGAAGTTTGGAGCACCGTTTTCTTTTTAATCGAAATAGATCTCCTCGTCCTCTGTTCTGAGGGATATGAATATTGTAATTATAAATTTAATTAATCACAATTTCGACAATTTAAAATACTGTTTAAATTATATTTATATAAAAGTACTTATAATTATTTAAGAAAGTAATTATTTCTTTCGAAATTTTAACATGCTGTAAACCTTTGAGTCATCATAAAGTATTTTTTAATAAGTAATTTTCATTTATACGATCATGTAAAGAATACTAACTGCTACTTTGAGTTATGAATTCATTTGCATACTGTCTGAATATTTTTAAATTCACCTCGAAATCTAATAGTACGCTTATTTTCAGATACATAGATGGAAAATAATTTATCGACCAAACAAGCGGAGCACGGTACGGAGTCTAAACGAATCAATGAATCAATATCTCAATGTCAAGATCTGACAACTGCGACCAACTCTGCTTATCCATGCATGTAAGTAGTTACCCTACGAATTGTACATAAGTAGCGTACTTCTATTGTCCGATTGTCTCGCACTGTGAATTGGGAGAGGTGATAAATTGCTACTGTGGTAGCTTCCGTACTTATATAGTAAGCAATGATTCGAAAATACGGCCGGGGAAAGGGAAAGTGGTTTGTCGAGGTTGATCGTCGAGAGTAACGTCTTGCCTTTCTTCCCCCATTGTCCATCAGGCATTATCCATCCTTCTCGGAAGTCTGCCTTGAATAGATGGACGGAATTGTTTCGAAAGAAACGATCAGAATGTGATATCGTGGAAAGGAGGACTGTCCCTTATGGGATAAAATATGTCACTGAATTCTTGATATACTTCTGTCGAGAATGATAATTGACGATAAGATTGTTTATCTGGTCAAGTGCAATTGTTACTGTGGCATGTAAATAAAAATGGAAAAACGAAGGGATGAAATTTCACTGCACGTGAATTTTATGCGTTGAATATTTAAGAGCGAACGGAGCAGCATGCCATCGATTCGGTATTTTGATAAATAAATGCAAACGCTTAATAAAGCTCTCTTTTATCGTTCGGTGCGTCTGGCTGCGTCGCATACTTTCGCATACTTTTTATCAGTTTGCCACGAAAGAGGAAAGGACGTTTCGTGTGTCGATTAAACTTGAGCTTTCTGGTGATTTCCAAGATAACGTTCGCAGCTTGTCTGGCAATTTATGCAAAGATAGTGTCGGGGATTTACGCCTTTAGATTCGGTGTTCTTTCTTTTCCCCTGTAGCACGTGTCCAAGTTTCTGTGTGCATATAAAAGATACGTATGTCGCAGATAGGAGACAAAGAGGAACTAAATTCTCGCGAGCAGTTTAGTTTTAATACGCAGATTAATTGGACTGTAGAATTATTATCAAAATATATTCACGAATTTTGATGAACTTGGGGAAATTCAAGAATCTCTAAATTAATTTTCATTTCTAAAAATTCCAAGATCTAGAAAGAAACTAATTAAGCTATTAAAATTAATTGTAGACGAGTGACGAGAGAGTAAAAAAATCAACGAAAATATATTGGCTATTTCTTTTTTAAAATTTAGTATAAAATAGGATCTTGTTTGGGGCTATACGACGTTTTTAATTATCGCGAAAATTATCAGTTTTTTAAATGTATCTAAACATTATAAATTTATCACGGTATTATACCTGTAAAAATTGAAAATGTCTATAACTATGTCTCTTTATGTCTCGATAAATATGAATTTAACTTAAATTCCATATTTTATTTAGTAAACTTAATTCCGTATTTTGACGAATTTAGTAAAGTATCATTGAATTATATTTAGGTGACGCTATTAATTTATGTTAAGGTGCTAAGATTTTGGATATTAAATTTTTCTTTATATTTTATCTTCTCTGGAGTAAAGATTAGTAATAAAATTCAATTAAATAAAAAATTTCAAATTTAAGTTGACCCTAAATTATTATAATTCTTACTAACTGATAACAACTACTAAGTATCAAGAATTAATATCAATTAAAGAGCTATATGCCTATGGTAAATACACACTTCATTGTCAAAATTCCTAGGATACTTTTTTCCCTAATTCCCAGCATTCAACGTTTCTCGTGGATAATAAAAATTTTAAATTGTACAGATATCTAAATTATTCAAACTTTTCCAATTTTGAGGACATTCGAGTTACGGATGTATAGTATAAATACCAGCTGATCCCAGTGATTTTATAGAGAAAAAAATAATAAATGTTGCTTTTACTTACCAGTGAGATTTATACGTTACTGCTGTAAATGAATAAAAATCTTCGGAATGTTCGTAATGCTACATCTTTATAGATCGTTCGTTGTCCGGTGAACAAATTTTAAGGGGGATACGGAAACGACGTTTGATTTAATACTGAGACAGCAAGTCGAAATCGGTGAAGCGTATTAATGGTCGAGGTTTCGCGTGAGCTTGACAGGGATAATGATATTTACGCATGCAACAAGGTTTCCATCGAGTTCCTCGAGGAATTGCAGGCACTAGAATAATTTGCCGCGGTGATCTCGGTGGACAGTACCGGCAGCAATCTGGCTTCCATTGACACGACATTAGTCTTCTCGATCGTTAATGAAAGAACCATCGAATCGTGGATTAGTTACGGTGTATCTAACGGTGCCCGTTCACGCGTTTCATGTCAACTAGAAAACACACACAGTTAATGAAACGGTAAATTAACGGCCGCTTCGCTCGTGCTTTATGATACATTACACCTTCTCATCGAGACGGATATTATCATATTGTCTTCTCGTCCAGGTGATTTAGAAAGAGGTTAGACGACGATTGAACGAACGGTGCCTGTTGAACGATGTAATATAATTTGTAAATTTGACAGTAACAAGCTGAGAGAAATCAAGAAATCGTTCGTCACCTTGTTTTACGAACGTACAATATTTTTTTTTCTTGTGAAACGAACAATTTTTTATTGTCGAACCTTCATTTGGTTTCTTGTTTCTTTTTTCTATTTCGATAGAAATAAAGAAATTTCTCACTCACGTTAATCTGTTTCGTTTTTCTATTTTTTTTTTTTTTTTTTCTTCTGTTTATCCCCTTTCTGATTGCTTAACGAAATATTAGCTTCGGAACGCGAGCTTCCGGAAGTTGCATCGATACGCGTACGTTGAAATTGCAAGCTTCGCGCATCTTCGTTACTCGCTCATTTTTATTCTTTATTTCACTATTCGTTCTTCTATCAACGCCATTCTTGCTTGGAATTTTTACGAAGGAATATTTACAAAGGGATATTTTAAAAATTTTTGAGCTATCAACAGACAGAAATCATCATTAAATTATTAAAAATCATGTCGTAAATAATTAATTACCTCAAATTTATGCAACAAAATCATTCAGAGGATATAAAAACTTTCCCCGTAAAACGCCGATGATAAAAATTTATCTTTATTTTGACACTGAAGTCAAAATATAAGGGTAATAAAATTATTATTCAATAACTCATAAACAGAAAGATGAAATTGATTGGAAATTGGTATATATGATTACATATCAAATTCAATAGATATTTTAAGAGACAATTATATAATTTTATTAAATAGAATTTTAAGTGACAATTGTGCATGAAGTATTTGTCAAAGTTAAGTCGCATTCATTATTTGATATATAGTGATCGTACATAAATTTCATAATCAAACAATAAATATAACTTTATTTTAATACGTATTTCACTTTTGCAATTTTTTTGACAACATTTTGTACTCCTTTCGTGTGTAAAACCAAATTCAGATACGTACAATCAATAATATATCTAGTCGAATTATTCTGCCACCTTTACAACGAATGTTTTACCAACTTTTTTCAACGAAAGAGAGATTGAGTCGACGTTAGACCCGGAGGAACATTACGTAAGGGCGTAGCGACGAATTTCGAAAGTACAAATATTTAGAATCGTACACGCGTGGTGTCCGTTGTATAAGTTAATCGTGAAATACACCGTAGAAGATCGTGAAATACACCGGACAAACGATTGCTGACGAAAACGATGGAAGAAGCTGGAACATCGAACCCCGAATCTCGGATGAATACTATTCGTGATTCGTGGTTCGTGGTTCAACGGTCGGCACCGTATGCCATACTCTCGAAACGAGGTTATAACCAAGGTTACCAAACGGAGACTACCCAAATACCCAGATACATATGATTATAGCGGTCCCCCTTCTTTTTAATCGAATATTTTTATTTGACACTGTGCTTGGTAAACCCCTGAAACGATCCCTCGACTGTTCTTTTCCTTTTCACAACGCGAGTGGTCAGAAACAATAGAAAAGAAGGTAAACTACGGACGTAACAGGTAAACCGATTTACGCTCATCCCGCGTGAAATTTATCATCTTTATTAAATTTTTCTGAACTTTGGACAACAGTTTCGACTCGAACTTGCGAATCCCTTAAGCGTTCGCTGATTTTTAAGGGATTTTTTTGTGTCGTGAAGAAATAGTTTTCTCTTTTATTTTGTTATTTTACAAATATGCTTGGCAATATTATTTTTTGAAAATGTTGAAAACCTGTTTTTGTGTGTATAAGAGATTATACCGAGATTAGATCTCCGGGGGTTGATAGTTGGTATTCGAAATGATCGATGTATGTATGCACTATATTTGATTAAAAAATAGGAAAATTAAAATTATTTTATGCAATAAAGAATCTGCGTAGCATTAATATATTAATTGTATCATAAATACGTGCAATTTAAAAATTTTATCTAGATTTAATAGAATATTAAAAATATTAGATTTTTTTTATTAATAGAATTAAATATTTTATTATATTCTAACAAATGTTCTATTTTAAATTAAAATAATTAAATATCAAAAATAAAGAAAATGTGAATTATATTATAATGGGCCATATCTTAATACACTTGCACAATGATCTACTGACTAATAAGATTGATAAATTAAGATTACAAGTTGCAAATTGTAGACTATAGATTTTTCTTTTATAAAATTCTTGCAATTATCAAATGATTCGTAATTTGTAAAATTTACTTTTAAATTATCATACGTTTCATTGCCAAACTTGTCGATGTTATGTAAGGATATTTAGTAATGCTAGTAGCTTGCGAAACTTCAGTAATAATATTAATTGTAGGTAGCCTGTTAAAATTAATATTTGTAACTTGTGAAATTTCTAATGATGTTAATTTAATTATACAAAAGAATTCTGACGATGTCTAGAACAAATTGAATTCCAATTTTAATTCATTTTATTATCTATCAATTATTTCATTTGTATCATATTTATTATAATGTAAAATGTAACTAATACTTATCGATAGTGTAAAGTCATGTGATAATGATAATGTTAGATACAAAGCAACATCAGAGAGAGTTTATTTTTCGAATTCATTAAAAATTCTAAATTAAATTTAATCAAATTAAAAGTAAGAGATGCAACTGCAATTAAAAGTAATTGGATTTGAGTTAAATTTTTACAGTGAACGTGAGTCCAACTGTAAATCCATTTTCGGATTTATCATTTTTCTTTGTAGCTCTTCCAATTTTCTTTCATTTCGTCTTACAACAATGTCACTTTCTAAAGAAATTCTTCAGATTTTTCTGATTAAATTGAAAATTTGCCTCTGCCTAATGACGCGAGGAGAAAAATTCGAAGAATTTTAAGAAAGTCGCGTTTTAAGAAAGTTACGATGTAAAACGAAAAATTGAGAAAGACTGTAGGATGTGTCGGTGAGCAAGGGGACGAGAGAGAACTGGACGGAGAAAGAGAGAGAGAGAAAGAGAGAGAGATTAAGGGTAGGAGAGCGTAGAGAAACACGAAAAGAAATGATGTGGGACTATGACCTGCGTTTATATGTATTTACTGAAAGTGACAGTGATTCTATATCTGTCGCTACGATGACGTAATTACGATTGGCCTCCCAGGGTCGTCAGACATGGTATTTCTCTCGCGAGGAATTCGATTCCGATTTATCGAGCGATCGTCTTGCTCTAATGGAATGTTGAATCTTTCGAGATTTTCAGAAAGAAATATAGAAATATAGATTCCATCTCTAGTCGCGAGTGAATAGCCGGTCTATACACTGCTTTGTCATTGAATTAGGACCATCCAAAATTTCGTGAATTTTTTATATAATAATAGCAATGTTCATTAATTAGTAATGTACACACATGTACATTTAAGAATTTCGGGCATTCTGTCGATTTTGTCAATGAGACTATATTTCTTCGACAGATAAGATTATTTTGTTGAAGATGCTGTTATTTATTTAGGTAATAAACTGTTACTATGATTGAAATGACACAGGATTCGTGCGTTTGCTTATTTTCTGAATATGAAGTTACGACTCTTTTTCAATCATGGTTCATATAGTGTGTTCGACCGAACGTTTGAATTTCTAAAAACATTTTAAAATCAAGTAAAGATAACGTGACAAACGATTTTAAAAATTGGACGAACTGGTTTGACCATTAACGTCACATCTTCAGCGAAAGAAACTTTGTAATATCATATTACGTATAATATTGTTGTTTTAAATAATAATCTGGATGCCAATGATAACTTGCTACTTGCAGCGTAGTATTTGTGTACGTGACGTATTAATTTAACGATGAGAGTGTGTGTTCTAACGTTAAGAAGATTTAGAAGATTCCCAACCCCAAACAATTATTCTCACTCTTAAAAAAAAAAAAAAAAAAAAAAAAAAACACGTAGACTTCACCGCTTGCCCTATTACGTGACTCCGTAACACCTCTTCAATCAAGACAATACGTAACAAACCGATTTACATAAGATTCTGCAGACACGCTTAATTTCCCAACGAATTCACCTCGGCGTTACTTCTACCGGCGTTACCGGATCGAGGAAAACGCTGTTTTACGCAAGACACGCAGGATACCGACGCACGGGCGTTGATTTTCAGGCTTGCTAATTCGAGGCGTTCGTAAGGATCTGAAAAACGTCACGGCGGCCGCTCTCTCGTATTTAGCTGACGAAGATCGGTAGAGAGACGGCGACGATGCATCGATTGCGTCTTTCGGCGCGGGTGTTGTTGGGACAGTCGCAGACGGGCACCGTATCCCTTCGCTTTCCTATTCGCGTCGCATTTCGTGCCCGCTTGCACTTCTTTCTATTCCCTATTTTCGGTCTTTGCGCCGACCTACGTACGAGAGAAGAAGAAAAAAA